>NC_041231.1:70923292-70942400 GCF_002837175.3 Physeter macrocephalus
GCTCAGCGGCCATGGCCCACGGGCCCAGCTGCTCCGCGGCATGTGGGATCTCCCCGGACCGGGGCACGAACCCGCGTCCCCCGCATCGTCAGGCGGACCCTCAACCACTGCGCCACCAGGGAAGCCCCATCCTGTCATTTCTTTTTCCAGAATATATTCCCCCTCTCCAGGCAGGCCACGTCCAGGCTTTTTTGCCTGGCATTTGAAGCTTCTTGCCAGCTGGATCCTGGGTCTTCCTTGGCTTTTGTGGTTCTCCAGTTTCTCTGCTCTGGCCAGCCCGTTTTTCTCAACAAGCAAAGAATCACTAATTCTGCCTTCATACTTCTGCTTTGTGGTCCCTTCAGTTCCAAAAGAGGCCTTTCTTACTGCTTTCTTCATCCACATGCATCATTACATGTGAAACCCTAGTAAGATTGCTTGCCCCAGGAATCCCTGACCTAACCCCAGTCCACTGAGATCTTCTCTATTTTATGTCCTCTTAGCATTTTATATTCAGTTTATCCAATCAGTTTTTGTTGTCTTTATGCTGCTGTGCCCTGGCGTATCAAACCCTGGGTCTCTTTCTTCCCTCAAATACACTGTAACCTCTTTTAGGGCAGGAATCACGTTTTTGGTGGTGGTGGTGGTGTTTTAAAGTATGTTCAAGTCAGTAAGCACAAGCTCGTAGTAAAAACTTCACTTTGTTTTCTAGCCAAGTCGAAGCTCTAGGGTGAAATTCTTTCCACCCTGAGGTGTCCGTTAGTTTACTTCTGAAATTCTTTCCAGCCCTGAGGATGCACAGCTGCTCTCTGGTGTCCCTGGGGGTAGGGAGAAGCAGTCCCAGCTCTCACCCCAGCAATGGTTATTGTGCTATAGTGAAGAAACATTGTTATAAGGCTGGGGAAGCCCTGGAGGAAGGGTGGTAGAGGGGGTGGAAGGGCTCTCTGGGACCATGGGTCCAGGAAGGGGATGGGGCTCTTACCTGCTGAGGCCCCAGGAGGCTTGAGCAGGGAGAGGACTTTGGGCAGGAAGGAGGCCCACAGCTCCTCTATCCTTTCCCTTCCCTCCTGCAGCGGGAGCAGGACGAGAAGACAAATGCAGTGAAGGAAGAGCTGAAGTACTGGCAGAAGCTCCGGCATGACTTGGAGCGGGCACGGCTGCTAATTGAGCTGATTCGGAAAAGAGAAAAGCTCAAGCGGGAGCAGGTGAGGAGGAGCCCCCAGGGCTCTTGTTCAAGATCTTTTTCTCCTACTGTCAGTGTGGCTTCAGGAGACCAAGGAGCCCCTGCCTGGTGTCATCTTTCTTACCTTCCTGCCCAGCACTATGGGCTCCAAGGCCTGCCTACTCTGCCTTGGGTGTGGTGCTGCTGATGGCTTCGAACTTAGGGAGTTTAGCTCGTGGTGGCCTCAGGCATAAGCTTAATATCCTTTGCCTGGGCCCATCCCTGGAGTTTCTCATTCAGGATATCTTGGGGGGAGCCTGGCCTTATGTTTTGGAGAGCTTCTCAAGCCATTCTTATGGCTATCACCTTTGACCTGGGAGCTTCTGGGGTTTCTCACTTGGCCTTTAAACACTTATAGTCTAGGAAAATTTAAATTTTCCAACCTCTGTTCAAGGAGATTCTAAGCCTCTGAGCATGGGGAATGTTGAGGTAGGTAGTGTAGCATAGGAATTAGGAATATGAGCTGTGGCATCAGGCAGCTTGTGTGTTGTTTTTTTTTTAACATCTTTATTGGAGTATAATTGCTTTACGATGTTGTGTTAGTTTCTGCTGTATAACAAAGTGAATCAGCTATATGTATACATATATCCCCATATCCCCTCCCTCTTGCTTCTCCCTCCCACCCTACCTATCCCACCCCTCCAGGTGGTCACCAAGCACCCACCGAGCTTCTTACCTTCCTGCCCAGCACTATGGGCTCCAAGGCCTGCCTACTCTGCCTTGGGTGTGGTGCTGCTGATGGCTTCGAACTTAGGGAGTTTAGCTCGTGGTGGCCTCAGGCATAAGCTTAATATCCTTTGCCTGGGCCCATCCCTGGAGTTTCTCATTCAGGATATCTTGGGGGGAGCCTGGCCTTATGTTTTGGAGAGCTTCTCAAGCCATTCTTATGGCTATCACCTTTGACCTGGGAGCTTCTGGGGTTTCTCACTTGGCCTTTAAACACTTATAGTCTAGGAAAATTTAAATTTTCCAACCTCTGTTCAAGGAGATTCTAAGCCTCTGAGCATGGGGAATGTTGAGGTAGGTAGTGTAGCATAGGAATTAGGAATATGAGCTGTGGCATCAGGCAGCTTGTGTGTTGTTTTTTTTTTAACATCTTTATTGGAGTATAATTGCTTTACGATGTTGTGTTAGTTTCTGCTGTATAACAAAGTGAATCAGCTATATGTATACATATATCCCCATATCCCCTCCCTCTTGCTTCTCCCTCCCACCCTACCTATCCCACCCCTCCAGGTGGTCACAAAGCACCCACCGAGCTGATCTCCCTGCGCTATGCGGCTGCTTCCCACTAGCTATCTATTTTACATTTGGTAGTGTATATAAGTACATGCCACTCTCTCACTTCATCCCAGCTTACCCTTCCCCCTCCCCCGTCCTCAAGTCCATTCCCTACGTCTGCGTCTTTATTCAGACAGCCTGCGTTTATATCCTGGCTCTGCCACTTACTACTTGTATGACATTAAGTTGCTTAATCTCCTTATACCTTGAGTTTCCTTGACTATAAAATGGGGGTAATAATAGAACCCATCTCATAAGGTTGTGAGGATTAGATGACTTAATGTATATAAAGAGCTTAGAACAGTGCCTGGCACATAATAAGGCTATAGAAGTGTCAGCTGCTATCATCATCATCATTATTGATACTCTTTGCCTCCCTGAAGTGTCTACGGCAGCACTCTGCACATGACAGTGAGCAAAAACTATTAATTGAATGCCAAAACTGTTCTCTCTGGTCCAGGAATAGCAGCTGTTACTCTCATGCTTCAGAGGCCTGGGTTAAAGATGTTCCTTCTCTCTTTCTCCAAACTCTGCTTCGCTGTTCAGCCCCAGCACAAGCCCTTCTCTCACGGTCCTGTAGCCTGAGTTTCCACCACTGAGGCTGGGCAGCTCTTGCCATACTTAGCACAGGTGGGCATGGAGGACATCTCAGGACCCTGTCTATGGATTCAAACTGTCTATGCCGTCCCAGGCCTGGTCCCACAGCTGAGCTTCTCTTCCCATTTCTGGTCCAGAGAAATGTAAGGGAAAAGGAAGCAGGCAGGGGATGCAGGCAGGCCTATTTTGATGTAGCCAAGAGGCAGGAACTTCTAGTCTAATACATGGCTTCCCAACCTTTTTACATTAGGGCACACATGGAAAATAACATTTGTATAGCACATTGCTGCAAATATGTCAGGCTACTTGCCGCCTAAGGGGGTGAGCCTCGAGGCCCTGGTCACCCTAGGCCGACCTAGGTGGTCCAAGGGCCAATTAGGTGGGAATTCTGGCCCAAGGGACATTTTATATCATCAGTGTGCCTCTTGGACTAAGTCATACCTAGGTATAAGTCCTGTCTCTGTTCTCTAGGCAGGTGACCTTGGGTTGGTAACTCCTCATTATACTCTTTTCAAACCTCAGATTCCATATTTGTAAAATGGAGATAATAACAGTTTCTCCTTCGAGGTTATTGTGACGATTAACTGAGGTAATATAAATAGAAAGGCAGTGTGGCATAGTAGTCAAAAGCACACACTGTGAATCCCAATCTGTCCCTTATTAGCTGTGTGACCTTGGGCCAGTCACTTACTTAGTCCTTCCGTGCCTCAGTTTCCTCGTTGTAAAATACCTCATTTGTACCTATTTTGAACATTACTTGGCACTTAGTAAGAACTATAAAGGTATTAACTATTATTACTATAAGTTTTGGTATAGCGCTGAATGCATAGGAAATGTTCACAAAGTGGTAGCTGTTGGTATCATTATTTCTAGGCTAAAAGTTCAGTGATAACTCCTCAAATAGTGGTCAGCTTAATATCTTGTGAAAATTTGTTGTACACAACTGGCGAAAGTCAAGTTATCAAGCAAAAGTTCGGTGCCTCTTTGGGGGTGTGTCCTGATTTCTCCCCACCTCCCCCACAGGTCAAGGTCCAGCAGGCCGCCATGGAGCTGGAGCTTATGCCGTTCAACGTTCTGCTGAGGACAACACTGGACTTGCTGCAGGAGAAGGATCCCGCACACATCTTTGCCGAGCCCGTCAACCTGAGTGAGGCAAGTTCCCCCCCTACTTCCTGAGCAGTGAGCCCCACCTGAAATGGAAATAGGGTCTGAGTAGGCTAGGAAGGGCTTGGGCCACAGGGTGTACAAAACCTGGGGGTGTCTGGCAAGGCTAGTAGACTTGCCCACGGTGAGGGCTCAGCAGGCTAAGGTGGGCCAGGGCCCTGGGGCTGTGAGTGAGCCCGGCATGGCCAAGCCAGAAAATGGGGTGGCAACAGTGCTGCTGAAGGGTGCTCCTGTTTGGCTAGTAAATGGTTGTTGTAATTGTACAGGTTTTATATGTTTAGGTTCCAGATTACCTGGAATTCATATCCAAGCCAATGGATTTTTCTACTATGAGGCGGAAGCTGGAGTCCCACCTGTACCGCACCTTGGAGGAGTTTGAGGAGGACTTTAACCTTATAGTTACCAACTGCATGAAGTATAATGCTAAAGACACAATTTTCCACCGAGCAGCTGTCCGCCTGCGGGACCTGGGAGGGGCCATCTTGCGGCACGCCCGGCGGCAGGCAGAGAACATCGGCTATGACCCCGAGAGGGGCACCCACCTGCCCGAGTCACCCAAATTGGAGGACTTTTACCGCTTCTCCTGGGAAGACGGTGAGAAGCCTGGACGGGCAGGGAGGAGAGGGGCCAGGAGGAGGCACAGGGATAGAGCCCAGAGAGCCAGGGATCAGGATGGGCCTTGGAGCTATAGGGCAGACTCCAGGAGCAAAGCTGGGGATAGGCACAGGCTGGGGTACATGTGCTTGTGGCTGGAATAGTTCCGAGAGTTAAAGTTAATTCCCTGAGCACTTCTTGAATAGTAGGATAAGGGGAATCAGGTACTAGCTGTCTGAAAAGCTAAAGATTCACCAAGGGTCTTTCTTTCCCGGACTCCCTCTGTGTGGCGTTGCAGCATGGGCAGCAGGAGTGCAGTGCTGGTGTGTGTCTGGCTCATTCAGAAGAGTGCAGGTAGAGCATCAGAAAAATGGAATTGCCTCTGTAATTCCCTACTGTGCCTGCCCCTGCTCTCTGCTTCTCGATGGCAGCAGCCAAACAGTCACTCAGGCCGGGCGATTGCCAAGCTGCCTCGTGCCTGCTCCACGGAGTCCATAATCGTGACTGTGAACTGCTTCCTGCAGGTGTTTCCCAGATTCTGACCTTGTCCCTGTGGCTGCCCTCCTGGGAGCGGTGTTGCCAGGGCCAAGGCCCCACAGTGACGCTGCTGGAAGCCACTGGCCCAGGCATTCCAGGAGAATATTTTGCATCCGAAGGAATTGGCCCCTGCCCTTCCCTTTGCCCTGGGCTGGTCAGGTCCTTCAGCCCCTTCTTCTGTCCTCCCTTCTCCCTGGCAGTGGACAACATCCTCATTCCAGAGAACCGGGCCCACTTGTCCCCAGAGGTGCAGCTGAAGGAGCTGCTGGAAAAACTGGACCTGGTGAGTGCCATGCGGTCCAGTGGGGCCCGGACCCGCCGTGTCCGCCTGCTACGCCGGGAGATCAATGTCCTTCGGCAGAAGCTGGCACAGCCGCCACCACCGCAGCTGGCATCGCTAAACAAGACTGTGTCCAATGGGGAGCTGCCAGCAGGGCCCCGGGGGGATGTGGCTGTGCTGGAGCAGGCCCCGCAGGAGGAGCCAGAAGACGATGGGGACAGAGGTGAGAGACAGTCACGGGCAGGCCGGGGGCTGCGGGCCAGGGCAAGGGAGGGTTAAGCTGAAATCCTGTAGTGGGAACATCCTTCCCCAACTCTAGGTGTGACCCTCGTGGGCAAGCAAAAGCCCTGGGAGGGGTCACACTTTCATGCATACCCAGGGATGATACTCAAAATATTTAACAATATGTAGAGACCAAAATTCATCCGTCAGAGTAGATGTTGGCTGTTATATTGGGCGGGGCTCCTGAGGGCCTCTGATGCAGATATTTAGTTGTTGGATTGTGAGTGGGTTCAGGGAGTTTCAGACGCTGGGTCCCAGTAGCTGTTTACTAACTTGTAAAGAAGTATTCCAATATTTTGCACCTGGTATGGCCATATTGCACATACCAGTTAAATATTAGTTCAACTTATACCATCACGTAGAGAGGCTCTTAGAGCAGGTTAGGTTGTGGTGTGGGGGAATAGAAAAGAAAGAAAGACCCTAAGGATGGTCTGGGCTCATGGCTTTGACCCCAAGTCAAAGTCTGTAGACTTTGGCCAAGTCTACAGGCCCATCCCAAGCAGAAAAGCCCAGAACTGCAAAAGACAGCTGGGGGAAGTGATTCTCAGAGATCCAGGTGCCTTACCTGAGTTGCTTTCCATCCTCTCCACTTCTTTGGGGACAGAATTGTCTCCCTCTTACCAGCCCTTGGATCTGAGCCTGTAGCTCAGGAGGGCCTGTCATCCACACAATCAAGAAGGTTGGGAATTATCTCCAGAGGAAAAGGGGCCAAATTGCAGGGAATGGCCCATTTTATTTTAGGTTGGGGGAGAGCGGGGATGTGGCTGAGAGGCCAGATTTAGCATTAGAGGGCTTCGTGTTCATTGTGACCCTTCCCAGCTTCCCATGTGGCAGTCAGCATGCCACTCATATCCATCCCAACTCCTGGGCTAAGGCAGTGCAGAGTCATGCCCAGTGGACTGGCTGCAGCAGCTTCCAGAGGTTTCAAAAAATTTCTAGGCTTCATCTCCCAGAAATTCAGATTAGGGAAATCTGAGCTCTGTTTTGAAAGTCTCATTTTTTAAGGTGGAGGTTGAATAGACATGTTCGGGAGCCACTGATTTAACTTCCTTGCTCTCGTTTTTTCATATCTGTAAGCGGCTTCTTTCTGCTTGTCCTTCTTGCTTCACTTGTGATATGAAACAAAATACATTGACAGATGGGAAAACACCTGGGTCTAAAGAGAGTTGTAGACC
Organism: Physeter macrocephalus; assembly: GCF_002837175.3. Taxonomy (NCBI): domain Eukaryota; kingdom Metazoa; phylum Chordata; class Mammalia; order Artiodactyla; family Physeteridae; genus Physeter; species Physeter macrocephalus. The sequence continues at coordinate 70,930,404 of NC_041231.1, forward strand.
CGTAATCTGTGAGGCTGAGACTTACCTAATTATTGATTAAGCAGGGGGCTTTGGGCTTTCTTGGGTGTAGGGCAGTGGTTTATAACCCTGACTTCATCAAACTCACCTGGTAAGCTTAAAAAAAAAAAAACTCCATCGTTAGCTATTTGGTTTCATTTTGTCTGGGGTGGGACCCCCAGCACTGGAATTTTTAAGAAACTACCTAAGTGACTAATGCATAGCCAGGGTTTAGAACTACTAGTGTAGACACAACTTAGTCCTACCTTCTCTTCACCTTAGACCTGAGACACGTCTCAAACCTTCTAATAGCCTATGCTCTTGGTTCTTAGTTATCAGTGTCATTATCTGGCTTGTAGGGGCAGACTTTTTCTAAAATGTTCAAGCAGGTTCTCTTTTTCTCTAACAGATGACTCCAAAATGCCTCCCCCACCAACCCTGGAGCCTACTGGGCCTGCGCCTTCATTGTCTGAGCAAGAATCCCCTCCGGATCCCCCCACTCTGAAACCCATCAATGATAGCAAACCTCCAAGCCGATTCCCAAAGCCAAGAAAAGTGGAAGAAGATGAGCTTTTGGAAAAATCACCTCTGCAGCTAGGGAGCGAGCCCTTGCAACGCCTGCTCAGTGACAATGGCATCAATAGAGTGTCCCTCATGACCCCCGATACATCCCCCACTGGCGCCCCACTCAGTGGCGTGGGCCGTCGCACATCAGTCCTCTTCAAGAAGGCCAAGAATGGGGTTAAGCTACAGAGGAGCCCAGACAGGGCCCTGGAGAACGGCGAGGACCATGGTGCAGTGGGCTCTCCTGCGTCTCCCACCAGCATTGAGGATGAACAGCACTCCCGGAAGCGGCCGAGGAGCAGGAGCTGTAGTGAGAGCGAAGGGGAGAGGTCCCCCCAGCAGGAGGAAGAGACAGGTGACCTCGCCTGTGACTTCTCTCACTACTTCTCATCTGCTTTCCTGCTTTGCCTTGCCAGCCAGCACCTTCCCCAGTCAGCTGCCTCCCTAATGGCCCCTGTGGATGCCAGTAGTAGCACTGAGGGCTCTGTAGCTCACAGTTGGGCCTGGTACACGAGTAGTGGCCTGGGGAAACGGGCTTTGAGCAAGTGTTTTGAGAGGGCCAGCTTGGGTCTGGGGCTCTCTTTGGCCCTGAGCAGCATATAAAGCTATATATGATAAAATGGTTCCTACCTTCATTTTAGTTCATTTATTCATCAAATATTTATATCAGGCATTATTGTAGGCACTAAAGTGTAGGGGGAAAAATCAATAAATAAAACAGACAAGTCTCCTCTCTTGTAGGGGAGGTAGACTAAAAGCAAATAAGTAAATTGTATCTCATATTAGAAGCTGTGGAGAAAAGTCCAGCAGGGAAGTGGGGGAGAGGGGATGCTGAGGTGATATTAGAGAGGGTGGCCAGGGGAGGCTTTCTGAGTAAAGATATGAAGGTGTGAGCTCTTTGGGTATCTGGGGGAAAGACGTTCCAAAAAGATGGACTAGCAAGTGCACAGGCCATGGGGGTGGAAACATGCTTGCATATCTGAGGAACAGTGAGGGAACCTATGTGGCCACAGCAGAGTGAGCCAAGGGATCATAGGAGATGGGGTCTCAGAGGTAGTAATAGGGGCTTGTCACTAAAGAGTCCTTACTGCATGTCCAACACATGCAGAGAGGAAACACTGGGGAGCAGTAAATCAGACTCAGGTCCAAATCTCAGAGTTTACCGTCCAGTGGGGAGACTAGATGGTGTCCTGAGGTGCAGAGATATCCCAGTGCTGGACAGTCTGTGGTTATGTGTCAGGTGACAGCACTGCTAGAGGTGTTCAGAGAATAGGAACTGGGGGAGTTGGGAAGGCTTCATGAGTAGACAGTGCCTAACCTGGCCCTGGGGATGAGGACAGACTAGAAAGGAACAAAGGGCTCAGGCCCAGGTGTGTAGAAACAAGGACAGAGTCCCTGTGAGGGACAGTTTGGAGAGGGGCTTCCCTCTCCCAAGCAAAGAGGAGCCTCAGGAGTCAATGCTGTGGGCAAGGTGGACCTGGACATGCAGGGCCTCCATCACCAGACAGAGTTGTTTAGTCTTGGTGGGATATGGAAGGCCAGCTCACTTGGCAGGGAGGGGCCTGCTCTTGGCTTTTGCTCCTCATATCCTGTTATGTGGTGGCTTTGGGCTGTGTGGTCAGCACATGCTTTTCTCTGCTTTTCTGTCTTCCTACCTAATACTTTGTTTCCAGCAGTACCTTCCTTTCCTGTCTGGTCTAAGCTTCCCTGTATTAGGGTAGTAGGGTATTTATATAGAGTCAAGAGCTTGAGGCCTGGAGTTAGGCAGACTTGAATTCAAATCCCATCTTCTTACTAGCTGTGTATCCTGGGGCATATCAATTAACCTCTGTGAGCCTATTCCTTATTTCTAGTATGGGGTTAGTGACACCTTCCTTGCAGGGCTCTAAGGATTGGAAGTAGCCTATATAAAGCACTTGGTATATAGCAGTAGTTGGTAGCAGTTATTGTTGTCATCCTCTCAGTTATATCAGGCACAGCCAAACAGCACTGAGCACTAAAAATGAAAAATCCTGCTGTTGGGAAATAGGTCTAGACACCAGGCTCATCCAACCTGAGAGGGCCCACTGCTTGGGGCTAGAATCTGTTTCTCCTCCACCATCCCAGCCACCTGATACCCAGGAATATTTTTGCACAACTTTAGTGGGGGGTCTCTTAAAAGCAGGTGTTGATCCTTTATAAATGAGGCACAGTAGGCTTTGGTGATTTAAATTGAGGTCATAATGTTAGAGGCAGAGCCAGGTTAGGGTCCAGATATGTTGGCTCAGACACCTGCTCTTACAGGTGTGACTTGCCTCACAGTTTTCTGGCTAAGGCATATGTGACTTAGAGCTCTTGAGCTCTTGGCTCAGCTATCAGGCTTGTGGGATTCAGGATGGTGGGTGGGAATTGGATAGATAGAGAGGAGAGTTGAAGCTTTCATGGCAGGTGAGAGTCTTGTCCCTGGGATGACCAGACAGTCTTCATTTGCCTCTGAAGGGCTCCCTGCTGTAAACAGACCTTCCCTCATTCATACTTAATAGCATCCTCCATAGGTAAGAAGGTATTACCTTCACTTCACAAAAGTAGAAGCCAAGGCTTAAAGAGGAAAAGGGACCCATATTTCAGAGCCCAGTCTAGAACCCAGGGAATCTGACTCCCCATCATCCCAGGAAGGTCTGGTCTGCCTTAGATCTGCTGAAAAGTTCCCCCCATCCTGAACTTTGACTAGCTCTGCTAGATATCTCAGGGTGTGGTTGACACAGTCCTTATCCAGCTCCAACCTCCCCTGACACCATCCCAAAAGAATGAAGCTAGCTATCGCCAGCTGTGTGATGGATAGGGTGTGTGAGTGTTTATCTGAAGAGACAAGGTGGGTGGGCTTCCCAAGAGGCAGAGGAGACTCCCTGATAATTGAGGCTTGAAATTAGAAGCAGATCCAGGGACTTGTGAGCCAGCTGGAGTGAGGAAGTCTTGGTATTTCCCACTGTAGTCAAATGACAGTAACTGGAATGAGCTATGGGCTATTTTCCTTCAAGTAAACCCAGAAGGATGGGAAGGTAAATGCAGTGTCTGCTCGCTGCCTAGCCAACATTTCCCCCAAACCTTTATCAGGTTCTTTCCACCACCCAAGACCCATTTCCCAGGAGGAGGGACCAGCCATCCTCTCCACCCCTCCTTGCTGAGCCCTCCCAAGGTGGCTGCCTCACGCTGCAGCATGTGTCAGGGGAGGGGGGTTTCTACACTCAGGTTCACTTTGTGTGTCCTTGGCAGGTGTGACCAACGGCTTTGGAAAACACACTGAAAGCGGGTCTGACTCAGAATGTAGTTTGGGTCTCAGTGGTGGACTGGCATTTGAAGCTTGCAGGTAAGAACACTTGTCCCAAAGCCTTGTTCGCAGCTCTGCCACCTCTCCATTTATTTTCCTTTCAGCTGCAGATTGAACCTCCTCCTGCTTACCTCAGTTTTTTTCTTCACGCACCTTTGTTATTTCCTGAAGCCTCTCATCTGTGATTCTGGTAGCTCCTAGGAAACGTTGTGACCCTTGACTGTCAGGCCTGATCTGACCAGGGAGGAGGAGTGGTGCTGATGCTTTACAGGGTTTGTAGAGTTGAATTTGGCTACAGAGGGTGGGGACGCCCGCTGTATTGCCCAGTGAAGTTAACATTTGAGCCAGTCCCCCCCAAACCCCACTCCCCCCCACCCCCCCCCCACCCCCCACCTTGAGTGAGCCACAGCCCCTTAATTAGTTGATCCTTTAACCCCATCCTGTCTGAGTGAAGAACAGAAACCCTCAGGCAACCTACAGGCAGAGGAGGGGCCAAATCCAAAGCTGAACACCAGGAGCTGTGCGAACAAAGAAGAGAAAGGGAAATTTCTCGCAGCAGCCTCAGGAGCAGTGGATTAAATCTCCACAATCAACTTGATGCACCCTGCATCTGTGGAATCCCCCACCCCCCACCGGGCCCATTTAGATAACACAGTTATAGACATGGTTTCGCCCTTTGCCTTTCGGGGCATCATATCAGTGGCCTCTTTAGAAGTGTGGTGTAGGAATAAAAAATGGGCAGATAGGAAATTTGGAATTGCCTTTTAGTCTGACAAAGGCCCCAGCTCTTTTACCATCTTTGGGCTGCGAAGGGATGGGTTTCTTTTCCCATTCTTTCACCTGAAGGGAGGATTTCCGAGGCCAGAACCTTCAAGTTTCTTCCACGACTAAGAGTTTATTGAATCTCTGCTCTGTGTTGTATGCTCTGCAAGACACCAGGGAGTGTGGGACTCTTGGAAATGGGAGACCTTCGGTGCCACAGAAGAAGAATGACTTGTCCTGAAGGCTGACCTCATGGTCCCTCCACATGGCTACTGGATGGATTCTGGGTTCAGAGCAGGGGAGGAGAGGTCCCAGGGCAGCACCAAAATACTATGTGTCTGTGTTTGAAGTGCTTCAAAGGCAGGCTGGGTGTAGGTTCTATTGGGTTCTCACTCTACACTGGTGGTGGGCTCTTGGAGGTCCCCAGATGCCCCCTTGGGCCTGGACTACTTCCCCGCTGTAGCAGGGCCCAGCTTTCAGTGGCTCTTTAGAGATTTTCTTCCCCACCAAGCCTCAGAAATGTCCTAGCTGTCTCCCTCCATGTTGCAGCTCTAGAGATATAGGAGGAGTGGATGGGAAAACACAGTTACCAGACATAGAGAAGAGGCAGAGATTTCAAAATCTTACAGGATGCTTCTAGCCTGGTCTCGGGTTGGAGTTCCTGACTCCCTTCAAAGATAAGGTGCCTGGAAACCCAGTTCACTGGGGTGGGGTAGGAGTGGGGTTATCAAACTGTCCCCTCTTAGTCCTTGACTAAAGGTAGGTGTGTTTGGTCCCTCCCTCCACAAAGGGTTCTCTTCCCAGCTGTGAGCCTCAAGGAGCAAGCCAGGCCAGGCTCTGGTTAGCCTGTCTGTTCAGACTGCTTGCCTTTCTGCAGAACATGCCAAAGCCACCAATTTCTCTGGGGCCCTGCTCAGCGTGGGAACAATGCCCTTGGAAGGCGTTTCCTCTTTAGCTCAGTGGTTCTCAGTAGAATTTCGAGGTTTACAACAGGAGATTCAGGACTTCAGCTACAGGGTTTTTTTTCTTTTTCTTTATTTTCTTTTTTCCTACATTGTGGGGGTAAGTATGTAAAAGAAGATCTTATTAATTAGACCAGAATCATATAATCACAGAATAAAGAACCTTGAAAGAATTTCTGGTCACCAATCCCATCCCCTTCCTATCCTGTCCCTGGGTTTATCTTTTCTAATGATTTTCTGAGCAGTTTGGGGCTGCACCCTCTTCTATGGGTCACTCATTGAATTATTAATTGAGCACTTACCGTGAGCCAGGTACTGTTCTAAGCCCTGATAAGGTGTCTGTTCTCAAGGAGCTTATCTAGAAGGGAGAGATAAATGTTAAGCCAGTAAGCAAAATAATTATAGATTGGGCTGTCTGCTTAGACCTGGGTAACTTAAAGAGAGGGCTGAAATGCAGGCCATGATCGAGTCACTTGTGTGTTTTTCTATGAAACAGGAACATATGGACCTAGTTTTGGTGTTGCATCCTATCTCATTGAGCTCAACCTTCTCAGAGCTCATCATCTGATAGTATAACGTTGGTAGTTTATAATATTAAAGTGAGACATTAAAATTTACTGCCGTTTATATAATAATATTTACTATATAACTGCTATTTATTGAATACTCAGTTCTGTACTGAGTGCTTTCTGTGTATTAATCCATTAAATCCTCACAGCAACACATGGGGAAGACAAGCCTCAGAGAGGTTAACTTGCTCAGGATCACAGAATGAATGAGTAGAAGAGTGAGGTTCTGAACCCAGGTAGTCTAGCTCCAGAGTTTCTCTCTTAACTGCTTGGTTGTGCCCTCCTCTGTTGTATTTGGAGATGTCTCCCCAGATCCATGATGTGAACTTGGAGAGGCTTTCCTAATAGAACTACCAGTACCTTACATTTTTATAAGGACTCAGATTCTTTAAGTCCAGTGACAGATTTTGGTAGGGTGCATGGGAACTGAATCCTGAATGTGAATTGAGTGTTGTTTTTTCCCCAACAGGTCCTAATTTTGACTAGCAGGAAGAAAGCTCCCAACCTACTAGTAACTGAAGGATTATGATTCATCAGGTTCTCACTGTGCCAGGTTTTCTGTATAAGACCATGATAAAGTCAGTTATGATTCAGTAACACAGGAGTACCCTACTCTCCAACCAGTCTTAACCCTGGCCTCTTCGTATCCCATTAGGGGTTTCTTAAGCATTTTTGCTCTACTGCAGGTTGTTGACTTGTCTTTTAAGCAATTTTTTTGTTGAAATAATTATATAGCAGTAATATTTTTTAAAGTTTGAATGGAAAAAAACCATAGCCACATCATTCTTGCCCAGAGTCTTCTAACTGTGATGTACATTAAAATTGCATTGGGAGCAATTTAAAAATACTGATGCCTGGGTGGGTTCCAGTTATACCATTATTCTTGTATTACTGTTCTCATTTTTGCCTATTACCTTCTAGTCTTTGTCTATTATATATTTTTTATCTCTTTGCAGTAGCCATATTTTTAAAAAACCAGTCTGCTTGATAGTTAAAAAAAATCCATCTCTGTCTAAGAAAAACGTCACACACAAAAAGTAGAAGTGAGAAGTTGATTGTTTTTCCAATTTAAAAAGTCTTTTCTAATTAAAGAAGTAAGGCATGTCCATTATAGAAAATTTGGGAAAGAGGGAGATTTTTGTACCTCAAAAATAAATTGGTTTCTAGAGAAGCAGTGTGAACCAGAGAGTTAAGAATTCTGGGCAGATGTGAGACAGGCCCTCCTCATGGCCAGGCTGCTTAGACTCTGGAAGGATTGACAAGTACCTGGGGTGACCTTCCCTCTGGATGAAATCCAGTGTCCCTGGGAGGGGAGCAGGCCTCTCTTTCCAAGTTCAGTCCTTCCACATGGATGAAATGTTTCCTTAAGCCTCGTGGGAACATTCTGGTCAGAAGTATATCATGGGTTAGTATGAGTTTTTAGGGGAAGGTGAGAAACCATTCTCCTTGAAGGGTTTTTGCAGCTCTGCTCCTAGCAGAGATGGGAGAGCAGTTGTGTATGTGTTTCTCATTGAAATTGTTCATTTCGCTCCTCTCTCCCTCCGTGCTCTATATGCAGTGGTCTGACACCCCCCAAACGCAGCCGAGGGAAGCCAGCCCTGTCTCGAGTGCCCTTCCTGGAAGGTGTGAACGGAGACTCTGACTACAACGGCTCAGGTGAGGAGTGCTGTACAGGTGCATCTTGGGGGACCAGGCCTTCCAGAGAACCAGTTCTGCGGGCTGCAGCCAGACCCTGAGCTCCTCCGAAACTGGGGGGCACTGGTCAGGGAAATGGCCCTTCCTCCCAGGTCATTCATACTCCTTTTTCTTTTTTTTAATTAATCTTATTTTGAATAAGTAACACACACCATGGTGACAAAAATCAGAAACATACAAAAGGGTACATAATGAAAAGCCAGTTCTCCCCTCCCTAGAATAGCCACTGTTAACAGTTTCTTCTGTGTCTTTCCAGATATAATCCATACGTACACAAACCAAAAACTTGTGTGTATATTTAAAAGAGTGAGCAGAGAAGCCTAAAATGCACATTCCTCTAAACCATGCCTTTTTTCAGTTAATAATATATCTTGGAGATTCTTTTGTGCTTTTTATTGGCTGCCTAATGTCCCATTACATAGATGTGCTATCATTTACTTAGCTGGCCCTCTGCAGATGGACATTTAGATTGTTTTCGTTTAATTGTCGTAGTCAGTGTTGCAGTGAGCAACCTTGTACAAAGATCATTTTGTATCCCTGGGGAGTATATCTATAGATATACTCTATTGCTGAATTGAAGGAAGTATTCATTTGTAATTTTGATAGATATTTCCAGTCTGCCCTCACAGGAGTAATATGATATACTGTGTCACTGAATTTCACACATAACCCTGTAATTTCATGTGAGCCAATGCTTCTACTCCCTGCTGGAGTAGAATGGAGACATTCTACTTCAGCAGGTCCAAACAGTAAAACACATGGATCTTATCTCCTCAGACTGAAGGAATAAAGGACAGGGCAGAGCCAAAGGAGAGGACTGGGTGGTGCTCAGGTGGAGCAGGTGCAGGGCTGGCTGTTCTCTGAGCACACTTCTGTCCAGCCCTCCTATGGGGGGTGTGCACTCTGGATGCCCTGTCTTTGAAGCTTCCATCTAACACTCACCCTTCAGGGCTTCTCTTCCCCTCTTTCCTTTTCCCAACTGCTTTATTTTCCCTTAGCATCAGTTTCTTTTTCATATGTGTGTTGATGAATGCATGCCTGCATGTTTCATTACTGTCTGATTGTCAGTGCCCAGAAGGCAGGGCTTATGTCGAGGTTAATTTGTACAGCATCTAGTGCAAAACTGGGAGCGGATTGGCACGTACTTTGTGCTTCTGGTGGTGACATTTTATTCTTATTTTTAAAACCACATAATTATTAAAATGATGCCAAAGGAAATTTAAAAAGGAAACTGACCTTCCACTGTTCCATCACCTTAACACAATTGTCTTCATTTCTCTATGTTGCCTTCTATTTATTTCAGGCACGTCTTTAACAAAATGCTAATCCAAAACACATGCTCTTTCATATTCTGCTTTTTTCAATGTTATCTTCCAATCAATGCATTATAATTTACTTGTTTCATAGGTAGAATTTGGTTATTTCCAACTTTTAACATTATACATAATGTAGTGAACCCATATTTTTGTTCAAAAGCCTCTTACTCATTTTAAAAGTTATTTTTCTAAGAACAAATTCCCAGGGAAGGAATTTACTGGAGTAGATTGTTCATACTTTTTTTTTTTTTAATGGCTCTTGAGACTTACTGCCAAATTATATTCTGAAAGGATTAGACTGGTCTGCAATTTCCTCAGCAGTATATGATTGCACCAGTTTCCCCACAGCCTGCCTCTTCAGTATTGGATTTTGTCTTTTTGTTGTTATTGCTATTGACTTAATAGACAGAAAACAAGACCTCATTAACAGGAATACACTTTATAAAAAATTATATATGTAGATGGTAATGTTTCCTTAGGAACATAATTTCTACTCTCTGGAATTTGGATCTTTTCCTTAGTTGAGTGTGGTCACCTCCCTGTTGCTAGTTTATAGACTGGGGAGGGGAAGGGAGGTTCCTCTGTGTGTTCAGAGACATTTGTGAAGTACCCATCCATGTGTGCTAATGCATTAGGTGCAGAACAGAGTAAGCCGAAGAGATGTGGTGCCTGCTCCAGGCAGGGCACCCCGTGTAAGGTTCTGACAGAACAGGCAAGAAAAGAATCTGCAGACCTGCTTGGCTCTGCTGAGTGCTGTGCAGCCAGGTGTCCTGGATAGCCAGGTATGGCCCTGTCAGAAAAGAACTCATTTAGCAAATAGTTTTACTGGGATGTCCATCCCAGGCATCTTTTTCCATGAAGCCTCCATCATGAGGCCCACCAGTCAGGGAGGCTCAGAGAGCAGTTTGCGGCTTTGCCAATATGGGTTATAGTCCTTCTTCCTGGTGTCCTGGTGATGAAGCAGTTGTATTTTTCCAAGGAACATCAACCTAGGGTTCTAGTTCAGAGGTCAAACTGTAACCCGTTGCCTGTTTTTGTAGGGCCCATGAGCTAAGAATGTTTTTTACATTTTCAAATGATTGAAAATCAAAAGAAGAATGATATTTTGTAACACGTGAAAATTACACAAAATTCAGATTTCAGCGTCCAGAAATAAAGTTTTATAGGGATACAGCAGTGCTTGTTCATTTACCAATTGTCTATGGCTGCTTTCATGCTACAATAGTAGAGTTGAGTAGTTGCAATGGAGACTGCAAAACCTAAAATACTTACTATTTGGCCTTTTAAAGAACAAGTTTGCTGTCTCCTGATCTAGTCTTAAGAACTAAGGAGAGGGTAGGGAAGAGGAAGGGTGGAGGGGATGTTGCTGACTCATTTCTGGGCTGCCCCAGTCAAATGGAGGCCCCGGGCAGGCCTCCTGGGCACCATTCCATGCCCCCTTGGGCACTGTCTCCTCCCCTCCCCCACCCCCAGGCAGAAGCCTCCTGATGCCCTTTGAAGACCGTGGAGACCTGGAGCCCCTGGAGCTGGTGTGGGCCAAGTGCCGAGGTTATCCCTCCTACCCCGCCTTGGTGAGTCTGCCTGATCCTCCTCCCTCCCCTGGGTGGTCTGGCCCCTGCCTTGCCTTGGGGGCTTATCTGATTGGATCAAGCCAGCAGAGTGTGATTGGGAGTCCAGGTGCCTTTAGCTGCAGAAGGGAGGGAGGTTTTGTCCCAGCCTGGGTGGGTCACACCAGCTAGACTCCCTGCTTAGGACACTTAAAATAGGTTAAAATATGCAGACAGAAGCTAGGGCTCTTAGTGATTTAATAGCATATATTTATTTGCTAAATAAAAAAAAGTATCTATTATTATGCATAAAAGTAATATGTGCTCATTGTAGAAAATTGTAAAAGCTGTTAATAATGCTTAGGTGTTTTACTAAATGTCTGTCATGCTAAGTTCTTGAAATGCTGAGGAAGGTATGGTTATTCTCATTTTGTAGGGGAAAAAACTGAAGATCTATTTGCTACCATGGTCATCTAGCTATTAAGTGGCAGTGTTGGAATTTGAGCCCAGGACTCAAAGTGTGTGATGTCAAAGCCTGTGTTCTGAGCCACTGAGTTCAAAATCACCCACAGTCCCATCTATTCAGAGATTACCTCTTGATGTATATCCTCAGCCCTTTTTTTTCTGTTTAATGCATAAATGTGCATAAATATGAGACCGTACTCTGTTTAACCTCCCGTTCACTTCACAGCACACCGTGAGCATGCATGTCTTATGCCATTAAACATTCTTCATCAGCAACACTTTCATTACAGCATCATCTTCAGTCGTATGCATGTACCTTATTTTAACCATTCCCTAGTTGGTCATTTAGATCATTTTGAATTTTTCACTATGATAAACAGCCAGCAGTAAGCATCACTGTAGCTTAACATTTGTACATTTGTGCACATCCATAGTTATTTCTTCACAGTGAAGAAGTCTTAGGAATGCCTTCTTGGGGCATCTATGCAAAATTCTGATGCAAATTGCCAAGTTGCCCATTAGAACATTAGTTCCGGTTTGTACTCCCACCAACAGTAGCTAAAATTTCCATTTTTTCCATAGTAGCAGTAGCTAAAAATTCTAATTATTACCACCTTGATTGTTATATCTTAGGGCTCTTTTTATATATTAGGGAGGTAATATCCATCTGGCCCTGAAAATTCTGATTCCAACCTTTGGGGCATGTCAGAATCATCTGGGGGAATTTTTTTTTTTATTTATTTATTTTTTTTATTTATTTTTTTTTTTTTTGCGGTACGCGGGCCTCTCACTGTTGTGGCCTCTCCCGTTGCG
>NC_041231.1:70942926-70952663 GCF_002837175.3 Physeter macrocephalus
ACGGCATGTGGGATCTTCCCGGACCGGGGCACGAACCCGTGTCCCCTGCATCGGCAGGCGGACTCTCAACCACTGCGCCACCGGGGAAGCCCCTGGGGGAATTTTTTAAACAATGTAGATACTGGAGCCCCATCTCAGAACAACTGTATTAGACTCTCTAAAGCCAGACCAAGGCATGAATATTTTTGTTTCTTTGTTTTATGAATATTTTTTTTAACACTCCCCAGCTGATCTATAGTGGGTGTTGAGAACCTCCCTGCCAGCCTATGCGTGCACACAGAGCTCTGAGCCTCTCCCAGCTCATTTGTGTCTATGGCTTTTTTCATAGACAGCAGCCTCTTAAGGTGAAGAGTACAGGAACTCTGATCCTTTTTGGACAGGTGAGGAAACTGTAGCTCCAAGAGGTTATACGACTTGCTGGAGTCATATTGGAACCCATGCTACCTGCCTCACCCCCTGCTTAGCAGTGGCAGGTGGGAGATCCACATTGTGATCCAGCGCTGAGGAGGTTGGACCTGGGGCTGCCTTCACAGGCTTCATGCCCAGCTGTCAGTGAGACCCCCAGCTTAGTTGTTGAAGAATTGATTAAGACTGTGCAGGTTTAGATCTCACAATACAAAGAAAGCCAGTCTAAAACTATTCTCTTTTCTTCCCTTTTTTTTTCTTTTTTTAAAAATAAATTTATTTATTTATTTTTGGCTGTGTTGGGTCTTCGTTGCTGTGCACGGGCTTTCTCTAGTTGCGGCGAGCGGGGGCTACTCTTCGTTGGGGTGTGTGAGCTTCTCATTGTCGTGGCTTCTCGTTGCGGAGCATGGGCTCTAGCCGCGTGGGCTTCAGTAGTTGTGGCACGTGGGCTCAGTAGTTGTGGCTTGCGGGCTCTAGAGCACAGGCTCAGTAGTTGTGGCGCACGGGCTTAGTTGCTCCACAGCATGTGGGATCTTCCCGGACCAGGGATCAAACCCACGTCCCCCTGCATTGGCAGGCGGATTCTTAACCACTGCGCCACCAAGGAAGCCCCTCTTTTTTTCCTTTTTAATTATCTTCTTAATCATACATTTTCTTTCACGATAAAGAAATTCAGCCACCACCTGAAAAAACCCACCACCTGAATACAACCTGTGTTTTTATTTTGGTTTATGCTCTCCCAGTCGTTTTCCTCTGCATACTTAAATATGTACTTGCGCATATAGTGACTATACGGTTTTTAAATTTCTGAGGTTCTTGTTCTTCAAAAAAATGTTTTTTGTTTTTCTGTAAAAAATTATGTATCTACATTACAGAAGCTTTGGAAAAAGAAAATCAACACAAATCGCAGCATTATGACATCATCTATGAGCATTTTGTATTGTTGCTTCTATTTGTCGTTTATATATTATAGCTGTAACAATAATGTGTGTACACGTTTATTATGTAATGTGTTAAATGTTATCACAGACTTTATTTCCATGTTGTTTTACATCTGCATGACATTTGAGTGAATGGACCATTATTTATTATTTGGGGATACATTTGCCTCTGTCTTCTTTAAAAAAGGAGGCGAGCTCCCCTTAAGAGGCAGACTTGGGCTTCCCTGGTGGCGCAGTGGTTGCGCGTCCGCCTGCCGATGCAGGGGAACCGGGTTCGCGCCCCGGTCTGGGAGGATCCCACATGCCGTGGAGCGGCTGGGCCCGTGAGCCATGGCCGCTGAGCCTGTGCGTCCGGAGCCTGTGCTCCACAACGGGAGAGGCCGCAACAGAGGGAGGCCCGCATACCACAAAAAAAAAAAAAAAAAAAAAAAAAGAGGCAGACTTGCCCATCTTGCTTCTGCCCTTGGGGGTACACTTTTCACAGTCTGCCCCACTTTCCAAGCCAGGCACTATCCCCACTGTTGATAATCGAGGAAGTTCAGGAGGGCTTGTCTGGTGGTTCTCATTAGGACCCTTAGCTTCAGTTCCAGGAGGGACAGACAGGCTGAGAGTTAGAGTTTTTACCAAATCACACAGCTGGGGGCAGGGTAGTGGTGGGTCTTCCTTAGGGTAAACTCTTAACTAGAGGACCTGCTTTTAGCTGCTTATCTTGAGAAGGATGTAGGGAAGCTGGCAGACACCCAAAAGTAAATAGAGCAATTTATTATTATAAGAGGCCCCCTGGGACAGGGTATAGGAATTAAGATTGCTCCATCTCTGGAGAAAGCTGCCTCCTCCGTAAGTTTCCAAGTCTCCCTGGCCTTGGTGCACAGAGATTATCAGCCAGCTGCTCTGGAAGCAGGGGCTGTGTAGGAGGCAGTGGGCAGCAGAGGCCCAAGCCTTGTCCAGGCGCCTGGTTTTAGTCCCAGCCAGCTACAACCTTCTGTGCTTGGCGTTCTCCTCTGTCAGCTAATACTTGTCATCAGACTTCTCAGCATCAGCAAGAGGATGAAATAAGATGATGTGTGAATAATTAAGAGCTTTGGTAACTTTGTCAGTGCTCCACAGAGCTGGAGAATTATTGTTGTGTTGATGCCACCAGGCATTTTGCTGAGCCCTTGCCCTTGTGGAGCCTGCAGTCTCGAGGACTAATTCTTCCAGTGGCCCTTCTTTCCGACCACATCATTCTCCCCTCTTCAGCAACCCTCCACACTCAGTCTTTTGCCTTCTCTCTGATTTTACCGTGGAGGTGCTAAAATTGTATCTGGTCTATGCACCAGGAAGGATTATAGTCAGACAGGAAGGTGGTGGGTAACCAGGAGATCTGTTTAGGTAGAACCAAAGGGATGGGCCCTCTGGCCGATGCAGGACCTTCTTCACAGCCATGGTGTCTAGGAAGCCCCTGAGATTTTGAAATGAATTGCACAGGTTCTAAAGGGAAATTGGCAGGGGAAAAAATGGCCTCCATTCCTCTCCCCTACGGAGAGGAATGTCTCCCCTAAGAGAATGTCTCCCCTAAGGGATATTGGGAGGAAGGCGTTTGTCTGTCCGGCCTGGACGTCAGAGATGCTCCACTCACTTCTGAAAACCCCCCACCCTGGCTTCCCAGTACTTCTCTTTCAGCTCTGGGGCCTGACAGTTGATGGAGCAAGCTCCCTTGTCAGAAGGTCTGATTGGAAAGGGCCAAAGGATTAGGACAATACCTGGGGAAACAGAGTCAGAATTTCTGTTTGGGGTACTGAGGGACATTGGAAGAGGTCAGCCCCTCCATCACTGCGTTGTGGGCAGAGCCAATCCCCTGCATAGCTTTGGTGTACGGTGGTTCAGTGGTTAGTCCTACAGCAGGGTGCACTGTTCACCCCATCCACCCCCAGCTGAATGCTGTCTCCTTTCCTGCTTCCAGATCATCGATCCCAAGATGCCCCGGGAGGGCCTTCTGCACAATGGCGTCCCCATCCCCGTCCCCCCACTGGATGTGCTGAAGCTGGGAGAGCAGAAACAGGCCGAGGCTGGAGAGAAGCTCTTCCTTGTCCTCTTCTTTGACAACAAACGCACCTGGTGAGTGGGTGCTGCTTCTGGGAGGGTGCACCAGGATGCAGGCTGAGGGGCCCAACCAGGTGGCTGTTCTAATGCTGACATGCCGGAGAGGTACACAGAGGGGCTGTGGACTTGGCCACCCTGCCTCCACCCAGGTGAAGGTGAAGGGTTACCTGCCAGCAGCTGGTCTGCATTTGCCATGTTAACAGTAACCTGGTGTTACTAATAACACTGATTAATGGTGTTAATGGTAATGAGGGGTATTGCAGATCAGATTCCTTGTGAAGCACTCTGAGATGGAGATTTGTGTTAGGAGTCTTATTGGGAAGAGCTGTGGGGGCGAGGGGGTACAGCACTGGGCAGAGGAAAAAGTTGAACTGCAGTGCACTTGCTGCAGAGGCCTCAGGTCATCCTGTTTGGAGCTCTGGAGCGGGGTGGCTCATTAGAGATGTCAGGGGTTGGGGCTGTGCCTTTGTACCCCCATGTCAACCAGTCATTGAATGCTGGCTGCCCCTGGGGAGGGGGGTGACATTGGTGGGGGTTGATTCCTGGAGCGGGACTCACTTGAGAGCCTGTAATCTGCCAACACTCCCAGCGGCTGCAGGGAAGCATGTCTCAGTCCTGGGCGGAGAGTTCTGGGCAGTGTAGGATCCACTGCAAGGGGCTTGTCTGCTCATGGCTTACAAACACCAGCAGGAGGATTCTTTTACCTCTGCTTCTGTAGAGTGAGGAGGTAGGACTAGCTAATAGCTATCATTTATTGAGCATTTACTCTATTTCGTTATGCAAATTGCTTTACATGCATGATTTCATTTGGTCCTCATTTAAATCTTCATTAATCCCCTCCCAATCCATTTTGCAGATGAGGAAGCTGAGGCTCAGAAAGCCAAGAATCCATAGCCAGAACTGGGATACAAACCAAGATCTGGCTCCAAAGGCTGGGCTCTTAGCCACATGTTATATTCACCCAGGGATCTTTTAAAAAACACCAGGTGCAGGCCCCACCAGAGATCATTTCATCGATTCCTGGCATCAGCTCCACTTCCTAGCTGTAGCTCCCTGACTCCACAAGGCAGGGTGAGGCTCAGAGCCCTCCAGATGACTCAGCTAGTCTCCCTGGGGGCACACGGGCTTCCCTCTGGCAACCGTCTAAGCTGAGTGAGCGTCCTGGGCCCAGGCAAGGGCCTGGCTGCAAAATAAGTCCCTTGGTGGCTTCCTGCCTGTGGCGTCCCAGTCTGCCTCCCTCTGCCCTGTCCCCTCCCCCTGGCTTTGCTGGTCCTGGGCACGTGGGTCCAGAAGAGCCTCCTTTGGGACCCAACACGGTCCAGCCTTCTTACTGTGCTTGTATTTTAGGCAGTGGCTTCCGAGGGACAAAGTCCTGCCCCTGGGTGTGGAAGACACTGTGGACAAGCTCAAGATGCTGGAAGGCCGCAAGACCAGCATCCGCAAGTCAGTGCAGGTGGCCTACGACCGTGCGATGATCCACCTGAGCCGAGTGCGGGGACCCCACTCCTTTGTCACCTCCAGCTACCTGTAAGGGCAGGGCCTGGCCTGCATCTGCCTGCCCTGCCTCCGTCCTGTGGGGCACAGAGAAGCCTCTTCCTGCCCCAGCCAGACGTACAGCTGGCAGCTTGCCCCTTCCATGGCAGGCCAGGGACTGGGCTGTATCCTCCCCAAGGACAAGGCCCCAGTTTTGACTAACTGCGTGGTTCCCCTGGTGGGCCTGCTGTGTGCCAAAAACTCCCACCTGAGCTCCCTCAGGGGCTGGTCCACCGAAGAACCAGTTAGAAATAGAAACAGCTGTGAGGCTTGGGCCCAGCCGAGGAGATAGACCTGGCCCCAGAAAGCAAGAGGTCTTGGGCTTTCTCAAGGGTGTGCCTGGCCCCCTCCAACCCATTCCCAACTAACTACACCTCAGGGTGAGCGAGGCTCTGACACTGACCCCAGAGGTGCTGTGGATACACTAGGGTCCCACGGGGAATCTCACGGAGCTCACCCTCTCTCTCCATCACCCATCCTCATACCTCTTCCCTGTCCCATCTTCTGCACCTCTGCCCAGTCTCTCTTTTTCCTTTGTTCCTTTCCCGACTTCCTCTTGTGCCAAACTGACAGAAACCATCACCAAACTGATCTTTTTCTTTTTATGGCCCATTCCCTTTGAGGCCAGCTGCTAGCCTACCACTTGGGTGACCCCTTCACCAGCATACCTCCCCACCCCCTTACATGTGCTACAAACAGCTGAGGCCAGGCTGTGAGAGCTTGCCCGCTTAGATTGAGGCAGGGCCCCCCCGGCCCTCTTCTGTCTTGCAGAGAGGTGGGCTCAGGCTGGATGGGCTCCTGTCAGCAGACCAGGCTGCTTGTGCCAGTGTCCATCTGTCTACGTGGATTCCGAGGGTTGTTGGGTGAAGCTGTGCCCTTTGGCTGGGTCTGCCCTTTCACTCCTCCTAGCCTCTCCTCGTGGGCTTTTCCTTTTCTGCACCTGCAGCCTCTAGCCTCTCTCTCTACCACCAGGGATGGCATGGGGCCTGCAGTCCAGCATCTTCCTGTCCTGCACTCTGCCCTGCCCAGCCTCTGCTGCTCTGAACTCCAGGGAACACAGTCTTTTATTTCAAACCGTCTGTCCCTTCCCCTCTTTTCCTTCAACCCCCTCTCCACCTTTACCTTCTCAAAAACAGAGGGGAAAAAAAACTGTGAAACGGGAATGTTGACTGACAAACCAACACAACTTTCAGAGGCTTCGATGTCTGTTCTCTGGATGTTTCTTTTCACCTCTTAAGCACCAAAGTTGCAGGGCCAGGTTGCAGGCCACTGATTGCCATGTTGATTTTTAACCTGACGTTCTTTTTAATTGTTTTAAATTTTTCATAGGGGAGTTTTGGACAAAACAAAGTCACTGGGGAGATCACTGCCATTTTTACACACTTTTTAAAAATACAACCAACCAACCGCCACGACTTCTTATACGTTTGGGACATGAGCCAGAGTTTAAAAGGGAACCAACAAAACTCTCTATAACATAAAGGATGGGGTTTTGGATTTTGTACAATAATAAAACTACAATACAGCCTATGGCTAGGGAAGGACATAGTGTATATAATTGTAAAATACTGTTCTAAATTATTCAGGCCTATAGTTTCCATTACTGGAGTCCTCCATTGTGTGGCTGAGTATTTTAAATGCACACAGTGTGGTTTATTTAAAGGAGACAATGCGTCCCCCCTCCCCAGGTAGTTGGTCGGCTGTGGACTATGTGACCTTCGTCTCAACCTGTGTTGTAAGATCTCGGGGCTTTCTCTCTCTCTCTCTCTCTCTCTCTCTCTCTCTCTCTCTCTCTCTGTGTCTGTCTCTTTCTTCCCCCCAACACTTTCTCTTTCTTAGTCTCTTTCTCTCTCCTGCTGCTTTGTAAAATTGTTTCGCAGATTCTCAAAATGTTACACACTCTCTCTCTGTCTGTCTCTTTCTTCCCCCCAACACTTTCTCTTTCTTAGTCTCTTTCTCTCTCCTTTTTTTTTTTTTCAGTCTCTTTGAATCTTTCAGTCTCTCTCTGAGTCTCATTTTTAAAACTGCTCTTTTAGAACGGGAAACGGCTCAGATCCTGCTGTGGCATGGGGCCTATGTGTCTCAGTCGCGTCTCTGCTGTGAAGCACACGATGCTCTATTTATTGTAGAAAGTGACTTTATTTGCTTTCTAGAATTGTTTATAACAGATGGTATAAGAGAGGTAATAAACAGAAAAATCTATGCTTGTAAAGAATACAAAAGTTAATTTTACCTACTGTAATATGACTGTCTTAAACTTATTTTCTCTCTGAGAAATAAATGTTCTAATGGGCAGTAGTTGCTGTGTGTGTTTGATGTCATCAGTGGGGCCTGCCCTTCTCCTCCTAATCTCTGTAGCCCTCCCCCTCTTCAAGACACCAGGACCTATTAAGAATGGGGTTGTCTAGCTGTTGCAGACTCCCAGCTGGACAGGGCTCTGTCTCTCTGCCTGCCTGTCTGTCTCTTGGACCCCTGGGAGGGGTGCAAGAATGAGTTCTGACGTTTTCCTCCCCAACAGCACTGCCTTTTGGGAGTTGTGGAAGGTCCAACCTACTTCCCACGCCTTGGCTGCTCTGTAGCCCCATTCCTTTAGGAGCATCTGTTACTTGTTCAGTGGGAGAAGTGGCCCTTTGGACATCTCAGGCACCTGTTCACCAAGCTTGCAGAATTGGAGAGTCTAGGCTGCTCCCACCTCCTTTGACATTATTGCCGTCCCCATTCTATAGAGAGGGAGGGAGCCGGGACACACGGAGAGTCAGAACATGAGCCTGACACCTTTTAGAGCTAGAAGCGAGCCTTGAGCTTACCTGGTCTTCATTTTGCAGATGTGGAAACAGAACGGCAAGATTTTAAAACTTGGCCAAGCTCAGCCAGCCAAGAAATGGTGGCAGAATTGTGGGACGACGATCTGGCCAAGGCTTTTTTTGTGGGCTCCATAGCATTTCAAGGCTATGCTGGCCTGTTCTGTACCTCCCTCCCCTCTCTGTGGCTCTGGCTCCAGCATTTCTGGAAAGGGATATCTTGAGTAGAAGTAGGAGTATTTCCTCGGACAAACTGGTTGTTGGGCCTAGGATAGCTTTTCCCTGACCCATTCTCTCTGGTTCTGCCTGGCTCCTGTGCTTGGCTGGGAGTTATGTATCTCAGTGTGTGGCTGGAGGACACAGGAGTCTCCTGATCACCTCCTCCACAGGGCCTTTGAAATTCTTATCATTGAAGTCACTGAAGTGTAAAGGCCGTCAATCTGGTATAACATTAACAAAGTATCTCTAATGTACTGATAGTCCTTATATTATGTGTTAGAGTGCAAAGCTACACACTCCTAATCCCAGGAAGCTAACAACCTGATTTATAAGACACATTGCAGACAATTCTGAAAAAGCTTCCAGAAGAATTGAAGCAATTAATTCAAGTGGGGTTAAAAATACCTATATATGAATTTATATTTTGAATTACAAAAGCAATTTAGAGCGAAATTACAAGCTCACCCTATAGAACATTTTGCAAACAAAGGAAAAATGACCAGATGAGTAGGATTTTAGTAGAGGAGGATAAAAAGAAGTCATTGTAAGTAGATGAAGCAGCTTAAACAAAGGGCAGCCTCTGGGAGGTATGGTGTGTATTCCAACTCCAATGACCAACTGCCATCCCCTTTGACTGGAAACAATTTAGGGAGTGAGGCAGTGTGTTGGGATTAACAGGCCTGTCACTCACTTGCTGTGTGACCTCAAGCATGGTACTGGACCTCTCTGAGCCTCTCTCAGACTGATTTAATAGAGGATCCCGAAGCCAGGGTGAGGTATTAGTACATGGTAGGTGGCAGTATCTATTGAAGGATTTGAATAGGGAAGAAACTTGATTGCAGCTTGGCAACTAATTAGACATCAGAGTCAAAAAGGAGTGTTATGGCAGGGTCACTGTGTGGCTGGAGGGTCCAGTAGTGGGTTTGTGGGTGAGAAGGGAGGAAGAGTTTAGTTTTTGATGAGTTTATGTTGCCTACAGGACATCTGAGAAAACGCCCCAGCAAGCAGATGGAACTGGACCTGGAGTTCCAGAGGAAGGTAGGAGCAGATGACAGAAATGTGGAGCCACTGAAGCCCAGCAGTGTAGTTAGGAGAATGGCCAAGGGGAGAGAGGGAAGGGAAGGGCAGAGCTGAGGAAAGCCCCTTATGTTTAGAGGATGGGGCTGGGGGACAGAGGATGGAGAAAGCGCCCTCAGAGGTATCTGGTCCCCAGGGAGGGCCTGACACAATGTCAAGCCCTAAGGATCATCTAGCCACAAACCCACCCCACCCCCAACTCATTTCACACAGAGAGGCAGGTCAGGTGTGCTCAGCATCACAGAGCAGGAAGAGGCAGTGCTGGATCAGAATCCAGAACCCAGCACTTTCTACTCTCTCCATACCCACATATTCAGAGCCCTGGAAGTGAGTAGACGTTTCCTTAATTAATTTTATCACTGCTGTTATTAAAATTCATGGCCTCAAGTCTGAAATATGATACTGGAGCATGTGGAGGCACTCTGACTAGGAAAAGAAAATCTCACTTTCCTAACAAGTTAAAAAATGTCATTAAAAGCATTTGCCAAGGGCTTCCCTGGTGGCGCAGTGGTTGAGAGTCCGCCTGCCGATGCAGGGGACACGGGTTCGTGCCCCGGTCCGGGACGATCCCACATGCCACGCAGTGGCTGGGCCCGTGAGCCATGGCCGCTGAGCCTGCACGTCCGGAGCCCGTGCTCTGCAACGGGAGAGGCCCCAACAGTGAGAGGCGTGCGTACCG
>NC_041231.1:70952741-70961903 GCF_002837175.3 Physeter macrocephalus
AAAAAAAAAAAAAAAAAAAAAAAAAAAGCATTTGCCAAAACCCTGGTCAGCTTGGCTGCTTTCATTAATGTAATAGTTGCCATTAACACTTGAGTGTGAATTTGCTTTTCAGATAGACTCTTCTGACCTGGCCAGGCTGTGAGCTTTGAGAGAAGAGGGGGTGAATGGTGGGACTGCTAGGCTCTGGGACAGGTGCTGAAGGGAGAATGAGTATGGGAGCCTTGTCTGCCTCTGGCTCTGCAGGCTCTCCACAGTATCTGTAGGGCAAGGAGTGTGAACATCTGGTCCTGCCAACTGCAGCCAGTCTGGCCTTTACCAGGAACAAAGGAAGGAGGTCTTTGAAGGAGGAAAATAGTTTCTTCAGAAGATGGGGAAGAAGTTTCTGTCTGACTGTGTGGTGAAAAAAGAGGGGCCAGGGAGGTGTGTGTCTGGGCCAGAGCTGGAGGGGAGCTCTGACTTGACCTTGGAACTTGGGGGTTCCCTTCTGTTTGTACTTTCCCTTAAAGGGTGGAAAGAAAAGATAAAGATGTATTTGTATTTACTTATAGTATATATTGCATGCTATATTATATATTATATATATTGCAATATAATTACATATATGTTAGTATTCTTTACAATTTTAATATTCTTAAGAGGGCCAGGAGTTCTTAAGAGGCCACAGGCTACATGGAGTAGAAAAAGCTAATTGTCCCCAAACTTCAGAAGGGTTGTTGTGTTGTTATTTCAAAGAACACTGTGTGTCCTTTGCTTGGCACCTGTAAGGCTGGTTGGAAGTGGAGGGTTTCAGTCTAACTCCCCTCACTTCTGAAGCAGTGTCTGAGTTCTTTCCTCTTCCTTTCTGCTTTGTATTGGCCTCTTTTGGGGCCGTAAAGATAGTTGGGGGGATGCAACGTTGATGGTTCCTGGTGGGCAAGAGTGCAGGATGCAAAGGGGTCCAGAGGAGGGCCTCCCCACCCACCCCAGCTTCACAGTCCAGAAGACTGCTGAAGGATTTTATCTGAGCTGGTCACAAAAGAATATAAAATTTGTTATTTGCTATCTAATTTGGGAAAAAAAATTTTTTTAAGTGCAAAGAAGAAAGTAAGACTATTTTAACCACTTAGAAATAACCATTTCCACCATTTTAATGTAATTCCTTACTGTCTCGTTTTTTCTAGGTAGAGCATGCATGTATTTTCGTTTCTTGTACTGGGTTGCTGGGAAATCAGCTGATAGCTGTCTGCAGTCACTGCAGAAGTTCTCAGCATGACTGGAACACAAGGCCCAACAGCTCTTCTGCCCAAGTTTAACTTTCCCTCACTTGCTGAGTATCATGCACTGGCCTGTGCCAACCATTGCCTGTTATTGTTGTTTGCTTGTTCCCATCATTTTGCTAAGATATTGGTAAACTCTAACAGTTGAAATTGAATGAGAGCTATAGTTCTCCATCCTAAGAACTTTTGCTATTGGGGGTACATTTCCATGGAAATAAGTCTTGGACCAAATTCCACCCCATGTTCAAACACCTGTAAGCAAGGTGGCCCCCAAAAGGCCATATACTTTCTTCTTCAGCTTGAGAAGTTCCCGCTCTCTGCCCTCTGGTACAGCACCAGCACCTGGCATGAAAGGTCATTCCAAGGTGGACGCAACACTCTTTTGAGTGCAAAACCAGCTGCTGAGTAGGCCAGTCAGGGGGCCAGAGCAACAGAGCTTTAGACCAAGAAACAATTTTTGTTGTTTTTGTTATAAGTTTACATACAGTAATTAAGATACACAAACTTGAATCTGTGAATTTTTACACTTGTAACCATCCATGAAACCACCACCCAGATCAAAATACAGAACATTTCCAGTGCCCCAGAAAGTTCCTCATATTCCATCCTAGTCAATATCTACTCCCCCCATCCCCCAAGGGTAACTACTATCCAGGATTCTATGACCATAGATCCGTGTTGCCTGTTCTTGAACTTCATATGAATGGAATCAGACAGTATGTGTACTTTTTTGTCTGGCTTCTCTCATTCAATATCATGTCTCTGGGCTCCATTCCTGTTATGCACGTAGCTGTAGCTTGTTTTGAGTAGTATTCTATTGTACAAATATACCATAGTGTGTTTATTCTCCTGCTGGTGGACATTAGGTTGTTTCCATGTGGAGCTGCCATAGTAACACTGCTATGAACATTCTTATACATGTCATTTGGTGGACACAATGCTCATTTCTCTTCAGAAAATCCCCAGGAGTGGAATTGCTAGGTCACTGGTTGGGTGTGTGTTTAGCTTTAGTAGTTCTACCAAACAGTTTTCCATTGGTTGGATGATTTACACTCTTGTAGCCGTGTATGGCAGTCCAGGTGTTCCATATCCTCGCCAGCACTTAGTTTTGTCAGCCCATGACGTTTGCTCTAGACCTGCTTGTTGAACAACTTCCTCTAAGAGCCATCATACAGCAAGGCTTCTTTCTTCCTGTACAACACTACCTTGCTCCCAAGGGAGAGTTATGAACTGCCAAGGTGTTTTCAACTAGGGAACCCCCCATCAAGGGGATGGGTGAGGTGGGAGAACTGATCCTGTCCTGTGTGGCTCAGCCTTCTCTTAGCACACCTACCTCTGTACTATGGTGCCACCCAGATCCTGCTTGGCTCTTTGGGGAATAAGGAACTTCTTAGTTCAGAGTAACACAATCCTCCCCGGCCCCCTCCTCCTCATCCCTGGCCATGGGACTCTGGGGGACTGAGCCCAGCTTCAGGGGCTTCCTCTCTCATACAGACCCACACTGCCAATACTTCACTCCTCAGGCATCCTGGGTACAAGCAGGGCAGAAGGCACCCCCTGCACATTGTGTCCCAATCCTTCCTCGCCCACTGGCTGGTATCTCAAATTCCATTAGCACTTCATGCCTTTACCTCTCAAGGCCATGATCCTTGGGGACATGCCTGTGGCCCTGGTTTCCTTTGAATTATTGGTATCCCAGCGTGATAAGGAATGTGCGAGCAGGTCTTGATGAGGCAGTAGAGCAAAAGACACCGGGTCCTTGAGGGGAGGATTAAAGAGGGGATGAAAAGGGCCTATTTGCTTTTGGCTGACCTTGGTGACACAGACGCACATTTCAGAGCCATCAAGGATGACAGCTCACTAAATCGACTTCAGAGGAATTGTTCAGATCACAGGTGGGCGAAGGTCTGAGATAAGACCATAGGGTCAGGGGAAGAGACCCAGAGAGGGAGTCTTGTTTGGGAACAAAGCTCTGAAAACAAAAGATTGCAGAGCCCGAATTGATGTGGGCAACTGTGTGAAGCCAGCCCTGTCCTTAGGAGCAAGAACGTGTTGGGGTCTAGGCCAGGCTGTGGGATGAGGACACAGGCTTCCCTGGGCTGTCCAGTGGGGTTTCTGGGTCCACTTATGACTTTGGACACACTCCCAAGGTTTTGGAATGTTTTGGCGGCCAGAGCCCCGCCATTCCTCCTCCTCCTGTCCCTGTCCCTCTCTCCTCCCTTCCTCACACCCTCCCTTCCCTTTCTCCCTCCCCTCTGTGTCTCCCTCTCTCAGTCTCTCTTCAAATTTTATTATTATTTATTATTTTTAACTCCAATTGATTTAAGTGATTCAGAAAATTTAAATATTCAGGAAAGTCTCCCTCCTTGTCCCCAGCCTCCTAGTTCCCCTCCCAGAGGCAACCGATTTTTCCAGTTGTATATATAACTTGCCAGAGGTAGTTTTATATCAGCGTATGTGTGCACGTGCGCACGTGTGTCTATGGGTGTGTGTGTCCCTTTTTTTATACAAATGGTAGCACACCGTTCACATTGGTCTAGCCCTCATTTTTTAAAATTGTTTTTATTAAATATTGATTAGGTATAAAAATAGTAGTTATACAATATATATCTATTTGAATAAAAAACCATGATACCATAAGCCACCTGGTACCTACCACCTCTCCTAGACAAAGAAACAGGGCCTTTAAAATGCTCTTTATGGCCCTTCCCAGCCTCACCTTTTCTTCCCCTAAATACTGTCCTAAATGTTATGCTTATCATGCCCTTTTTTCCTTTATAGTCCTGCCATATGTTCATGTCACCATACAATAAGTATGGGGTAGTGTCTCACCTTTCTGGATTTTGAAGAGAAGGAAGTGTACTGCATGCAGTCTTCTACAGCTTGCTTGTATCCCACCCACGATTAGATTAAGGGTCTTGAGGTTCAGCTGAGTGATGCCAGTCATTTTCACTCTGGTATGGAATTCCATCGTATGAAGATACCACAATTAAGTATTCATTGCACTATTTAAGGACATTTGGGTTGCTTCCAATTTTTTGCTGCTAGGATCAGTGCTGGTGTGAATGTTCTTAATTGTTTCTCCTGGTGTGTATGTATGTTTGGGGGGTTGGTTGGGGTAAGGATTTCTGTGGGGCATTTGCAGGGGCCTAGGGAACACACATTATTGTCAACTTCAGTTGATAAGGGCAAACTGTTTCCCAGAGTGGTTGCGTCAGTTCACATACTTGCCAGCTGTTTGAGAGTTCCCTTTGCTTCACTCCCTCGCCGATGCTTGGAATTATCAGTTTTTAAAATTTTACAGGCTGATACATGTGGGATCATAACTCATTGTGGTTTAAATTTTTTATTTCCCTGATTATGCACTTCGAATTTTTTACCTTAAAATATATTTTGGCAATAGTCCTGTATCAGAGCGGTAAGGACTTCCTCCTCCTTTCTTGGACTGGAGAGTGTTCCATTATATGGAAATCTGACTATTTAACAAGTTCCTTATTGATAGACATTGAGTTGGCTCCATTGTTTTACAGTCAATTCTGCAATGAATAGCTTTGTATAGAGATGGTAAAGTGTGTCTGTACCTGAGGGAGTCTATATGTAGGCTTCTTACACAGGGACCTTCTGAGACGTTTAGATGAAAATGGAAGATGGTTTTTGCTCCCCTCTGGCCCACCACCCGTCTGCTTCCAGCAAATTCCCTTAATTCCCCAAGTTCCCAAGATGGGAACTGTATCTGTCCTGTCTTGTTTCACCACCACACCTTTTCTCTCAGATGGTGATGCTCATCTTCCCCCCTTGCCTCTGAACCAACCCAGAACCAATCTGTTCACCCCTACACTCCATCCCCCCCGCCACACACAGATTCCTTAGGGACGGTCCTACCCTGGCATCTCCTTCTTATGACCATCCCCATCTCAAGAATTAGTATTTTCTAAGCGGGTGGACTTTGCCTGGCCCTGAAGGAGAGGATAAGAAAACTGACCGCAGCCCTTACAGAATGAATAGTCTCAAAGGCGGCGGGGCAACAGATACATAAAACAACCAGGAAGTCAGTCGTAGGACAAATCCCAGCCCAGCATCTATTGGCTGTGCTGCCCTGGCAAACCTGGGCCTCATTTCTTTATAGAAAGAGGACAGTAACCCTTCTCTGGGGCTTGGGGCCCAGTGGGGCCTATGTTCACACACTTGCAGGTCATAGCTTTCCTTGGTATCAAGGACACTTCTAATTCAAGGAGCCCATGAAAATGACTATGGTAGATGAAAGTTCAGGGTCTGAGAGCATCCGGAGGAAGGGGAAGGAAGCCCAAATTGGCATGTCGGTTCACAAAGAGCTTTTCCTTATTCTGCTGTAGAGCCCACATATTCTCTCTTTGGTGGGTGTTTTAGGGGGCTCTGAACTTATGCAGCTGTAAAGCATGCTACAGTGAACAGCCTTGACCTCAGGTCGTCTGGCATGAGCAGGTACATCTGCTGGATGAGGCTCTAGAAGGGGAGCTGCTGAGTGCACTGGGCACCATTCAGTACATCCTCCCTGAATCTGCTCATAGACTCAACCATAAAGATACTTCTTCCTTCCGTAATCAGACTCCCTTAGCACTTTCTCTCATAGACTCTGGCTGTCTGGGTACATGTCCTGTCTTCTGGGTACTTCTTTGGGGAGGGAGCAGGCCTAATTTCATTCTCCTGTGCCCAGCACACAGTAGGTGGGCACTCAACACAGGTGAACTGAGTTACCATTTACCTTCATGGAGCATTTCCTCATTTGCTCCTCAAAACGACCTTGTGTGTGGGCCTGGCAGAATGATCGTCCCCACTTTACAGGTGGGTAAGCTGAGGCTCAGAGACACTCTGTCTTGCCTTTGGCCATACTTGGCCTTGGCCTCAGGCTGAGGAGGAATGGAAACCCAGGACTTCTGACTCCCAGCACAGATTCACTACCCCTGGGCCACACTGCCTCCCAGGGGCTGTTGAAATCCAATTAACTGAGGTAGGACCCTTGTCTCAGCCTTACTCTCTGGCTGTTTTTCCGTACACAGAACTAATGGCCAGGGCCTTCAAAGCCTTATTTTCTTGTTTATTTGCCAACAAAGATTAGAAAGATCAGAATATCTAACCAACATTTTTTTTTTTTTTTTTTTTTTGGTATGCGGGCCTCCCCCTGCTGTGGCCTCTCCCGTTGCGGAGCACAGGCTCCGGACGAGCAGCCGCTCCGCGGCATGTGGGATCCTCCCAGACCGGGGCGCGAACCCGGTTCCCCTGCATCGGCAGGCGGACGCGCAACCACTGCGCCACCAGGGAAGCCCTAACCAACATTTTTTGAGTCCTCACACACTCTAGGCAACCTCTCACCTCATTTACTTTTCGGAAGCTGAGACATTATTATCCCCCTCATACAGATGAGGTTAAATGAGTGGTAAGCAGCAGAGCTGGGATTTAAACCCAAGCAGAGTCCACTCTCTTAACTTTTCTATACCACTGGCTCTCAGTCAATGGCTTTTAATATATAACACTAATGAATTATCATTATAATATTATTTCAAGCCTCTGTTGAAATGGTGGCTCTCTGCTTGGTATTTTAGGGATGACAGGAAGGTCCTTGGGGGAATTCCCTGGTGGTCCAGTGGTTAGGACTCCACGCTTTCACTGCCAAGGGTGTGGGTTCGATCCCTGGTTGGGGAACTAAGATCCCATAAGCTGTGCAGCATGGCCCCCCAAAAAAATTTTAAAAATAAAAATAAATAAAGTGCTCATTTTAAAAAATAAAATAAAATAAGAAACAAACAAAAAAGAAAGGTCCTTCACCCATAAAAAACTAAATACCTTCCCACCAGTTTAGGGCTGCTTATGATTGCACAAGTAGAGCTATATCCCTTAGGCTGACAGCTTTGATCGTTGATGAAATGAGATACTCCCAGGTCTTTGTCAACTTTTTAATGCTCAGTCCTGCTTTTCATGCCATGAACAGCTCTCTCCTTCTCCATAGTTCTTACAATAAAACAAAAGAGGTTCTACTCAAATGTAACATTAAATCACACTATTAAATATGACTTTACAAACTCCTCCTCTCACCACTGTCACTATTTACGAATTATCTGAAGGTTTATCTCCTGTTACAGAAACTGGATTTGGATCCGCTTGCCTGACACACAGCAAAGCCAATCTACTGACCCCAGGTTGTGGTGAAGAAAAGTACAGTGTTTATTGAAGGCACTGAGCAAGGAGAGTGGGCAGCTCATGCTCAAAAGACCCAAACTCCCCAGTGGCTTTCAGGGAAGGGTTTTTAAAGGCAATATTAGGGGTGTGGGTTGCATTCTTCTGGCTGGTTGGTAGTGAGGTAACAGGGTGAGGTTTCAGGAATCAACATCATCAACCTTCTGATCCCAACCCGCCTGGAGGTCTATGTGCTTGTGGACAGCAGTTTTCCTGGTTGGAAGCGGGAGAGGTCTGGTTTGTGTAAAAACAGTTTAGGGGCTTCCGTGGTGGCGCAGTGGTTGAGAATCCGCCTGCCGATGCAGGGGACACGGGTTCGTGCCCCGGTCCGGGAAGATCCCACATGCCGCAGAGCGGCTGGGCCCGTGAGCCATGGCCGCTGAGCCTGTGCGTCCAGAGCCCATGCTCTGCAACGGGAGAGGCCACAGCAGTGAGAGGCCCGCGTACCACAAAAAAGCAAACAAAAAAAAAACAGTTTAGGAATGTGTGTCAGACCTCGTTATCTATATCTTTCAGGGAACTGCGAATTCAGTGACTCTGCTATGTGCCTGATTTATAGTCTAAATTGTTATGTTTCCTAGCCCAACAGCTATTCTTTGTTTCTGTGTGTTTGAATTTTCTAATCATTAACTCTTGAGCCAGACTTTTGAAACTGAGGAGGGGCCTGAAGCAAAGCCTTTTACCTCAAGAGATGGGGAACATGGGAGGGGTGGCTTGTACACCCAAGATGTCCTAAAGTGTCCCACACAGTTTCACTCCCACCTCACTGTCCTCTGTCCCACTCGTCCTGCCACCACGCTCAGTGCTTTCACCATCCATTTGCCTGATCCACTGATGCTTTGGCCTCCCTGCTCCATGGCCTCCTCTCCCCCAGTGATCTTATCTTCCCTGGCTCACTACTCAGCCCCACACTCAAGCCCTAGGCCCTCTGAAGATCGCATGTTCAAAGCTCTTTCTAGCTCTTCTCTTCAAGCCTTTACTCCCGTGGGCCCCATAGTCCACTGATCTCACTACCTTTCACTGTGCCCTTCAAATCCCTTCTCCCCTCCTTTCCCTGCCTCAACTCCATCGTTAATGATTGCAGCTCTTTTCTTGTCTACAGTCTCCCCTCCCGTACCTCAAGCTTTCTAGATTGTACTCACTTGGCAAAACTCCAGCCCAGTTAAATCCAGCTCTCGGCCAGCTCCACCTGCTCCACTGTATATTTTACTTGTTTACTTTGCTTGCCTCTGTCTGCCCCTATAGTACGTCAGCCCCACGAGGGCAGGGACTGTGCCTCAGTCCACTGCTCTGTGTATGGACTGAGACACAGAGCAGTGGACTGAGGCACAGTCCCTGCCCTCGTGGGGCTGACAAGGTAAATGTGCATGTTTGCTGAATGTATTTCTTTCAGAGTGTGGAGAAGGATCTGAGAACTCGTTTATGGTGGTATCTGGGGGCAAAGTGGAGGATGGAAGTCACATTGTGTCCAAGGAGGAACAGAGGAGGGGCAGCAGGATGAGGAGGACAAGCAGGGGACTCCTCAAGTTTGCCCAAGGAAAATGCTGCTATTCCTTCCTAACTGACTCTTCTTGTTCTGGGAGATCTTTTTTTTTTTTTTTTTTTTTTTGTGCTACGCGGGCCTCTCACTGTTGTGGCCTCTCCCGTTGCGGAGCACAGGCTCCGGACGCGCAGGCTCAGCGGCCATGGCTCACGG
>NC_041231.1:70962010-70965098 GCF_002837175.3 Physeter macrocephalus
AGCGGCCATGGCTCACGGGCCCAGCCGCTCCGCGGCACGTGGGATCTTCCCAGACCGGGCACGAACCCGCGTCCCCTGCATCGACAGGCGGACTCTCAACCTCTGCGCCACCAGGGAAGCCCTGGGAGAAGATCTTGAAAGAGTTCTTCATTCTCGAGCCCAAATTACAGAATTCTAAACCTTTACCAAATTGTTGTTTCCTGCTAGTCTTGGTCACTTAAGGCTTCCAAGAAGACATTTGAATAGCCGTGATTAGCAGAGAATTGAAGCCCAGAGAACAGAAGGACACATGGGCACTGGTGGCAGAGCCAGGACTCGAACCCAGTATCCTGCCTGCGGTCCTGAGTTCTCTCCTACTGTCTGCTATGCTGTCCTGCTGTGCTGTCATTTGCCCAATTGTCCTTATCCTTAAAAGAAGGAGAGAAAATGTTTTGTCTAAACCACACTGAACACTCCTGAAAAACGCTGTGGAAGAGATTTGTTACCAGTTCGGGTCCTTGGACTCTTTAATCCATAGAAATTGATAAGAGGCCAGACGAGGAATTCAGGCAAGGCTTTATTGGGAGCAAAAACAAATAATGGGTTCCCTTGCTTGCTCTCCTAGGAGGGTGGGCTGGTCCCTTACATGGGGTGATGGTAGGGGCGGATTGATGGGTCGGGCCAGAGGGGTAGCTTAGGTGGTCTGCCCACCCCCTCGGTGGTGCTGTGTGCAGGAGTCATGCACAGGGCTCACCCTGTTTTTCTCCTAGCACATCAGAAATAGCAGTAGGTTTATGGCCTTTTTATGTCTTATTCTTCATAATTGCCCCAACTGAGCATGTATATAGTTATTTTTAGTCCCTTATAGTTTCTTTGTACTGTGTCACTCTGGTAGAGGGTCCTAGGTCCCAGCCTATCTTAGATTGAAGGATCCCAACAAGGCTCCAGCAAACCCGTATGACATGCTTACAGAGTGACACACATTCCCTCATCTAATCCCCACGACAGCCCCGAGGTTGGTACTGTTATAACCCCCATCGTATGGAGAAGGAAACGGAGACGCAAGGAGGTTACACAACTACACACACAGGAAGTGACAGAGCCTCTGTGTGCTTCAAGAGCCTATGCTTATAACCTTGATGCTCTAGGGTCGTAACTGCAACACAAAAATGACTTTTCAATTTAAGCAAATTTTTTCCCCTGAAAGGTTTGAGCCCTGTCAACAAAAGGGACTCTGACCCTCTGAAACAGGAAGCAGTGTGGGAAGGCAGACACTCCTTGTTAAATTGTGTGCTAGAGGTGTTTCAGCCCCAAGTCTGAAGGGGAAGTGCCAGAGGACAGGGGAAGGGGAAATGACACTTGATTTGTCCCATTTTGTGCCAGATGCTGTCTGTACATTAGCTCCACTCGGTTCTCACAGTGGGCCTAGGTCATGTGTTCCCGCAGCTAGTTGGTGGTAGAAGTGGGATTCAAAACGTACACATTTTACTCTATCAAGAGGCTTCCCAAGGCAGTGTTACATAGGACGTGTTTAAACACCACAAATAAGGCATTTCTGGGTCATGAGCTTGGAATTTAAAGTAATCTTGGTAAGCCCCAGCTGAGGCTCTGATCATTGCATTCTTTCCTTCCTCTTTATCACTTGAGAACTGAAGAATTTTGTACAGACTAGACTTTCCACTGAGATGGGTAGAAGAGTTTGAACCAACTAATCGCTAAGTTTTGACTCCAAAAAAGGAAACAACTTGTGCTAATTTGCCAAAACTTAGGTCAAATACATTTTTAAAAAATACTGAATTGTCCGCAGGATCCCATTTGGCATTTTTGTCTTTTTAAAGATCAGTGAACTGGGGCTTCCCTGGTGGCGCAGTGGTTGAGAGTCCGCCTGCCGATGCAGGGGATACGGGTTCGTGCCCGGTCCGGGAAGATCCCACATGCCGCGGAGCGGCTGGGCCCGTGAGCCATGGCCGCTGAGCCTGCGCGTCCGGAGCCTGTGCTCCGCAACGGGAGAGGCCACAGCAGTGAGAGGCCCACGTACTGCAAAAAAAAAAAAAAAAAAGATCAGTGAACTAACGTGAGGTTTCTAAATAGAGGCAGCCCAGAGTGACAGAACTGTGGCCTGGGGGTCAGGACTCCTGG
The DNA here is from genome assembly GCF_002837175.3 of Physeter macrocephalus. NCBI lineage: Eukaryota > Metazoa > Chordata > Mammalia > Artiodactyla > Physeteridae > Physeter > Physeter macrocephalus. The sequence goes on from NC_041231.1 coordinate 70,964,129, forward strand.
GTCCTGGGCCTGGCTCTGACTTGGGCTTGCTATGGGACCTTCAGCAGGTTACCTCCCATCCTGGGCTTCAGTGCTATGAAATAAAGGGCTGGTGTCTGAGGAGCTCTCTGTTCACCTCTAGACCTCAAGTTCTAGGATAGGATCATGGGCTCTGGACTCAGTCACTGGAATTCAAACCCCTGTGTCATCATTTACTAGTTGGTAAGTGAACACGTTGAACCAGCTGCTTAACTACTCTGGGATTCAGTTTCTTCATATGTAAAATAGCTTGATAATACCTCTGTCACGGGGTTGCAAAGACTGAATGAGAAAATTCCATAGTTCCCAGCACGAACAGAAGATGCATTCAATATTGGTTAGACACAGCAGTGATGAGGGTTCTTTATATGTTATTAAAAATCAATAAAGAACCAGATCATAAAAATCTAAACTTCCACCAGTAAGTACTTATCGAGCACATATTCTTCATTTGTGGTGAAACTTTCAGTTGGCTACCCAAACCATTCCCAGCCCCTTCTTGGCCATCTCTAACCACAGAGACTGGAAATCCTGATATTCTCTTTCCCAGCCTTGCTCGAAGCTTGGGGTGGCCGTGTGATCCATGTTTTGGCCATGAGACATAAGCTACCGGGTGTATTCTAGGAAAGTTTCTGTTCCCTGCTATAAGGGACAGTTACCAGTGGACAGCCCCCTGCTGCTGCCCCCTCTGTTTTTTTCCTGCCTTAAAAATATATTATGTGTGGGCTTCCCTGGTGGCGCATGGTTGGGAGTCCACCTGCCGATGCAGGGGACGCGGGTTCGGGCCCCAGTCTGGGAAGATCCCACATGCCGTGGAGCGGCTAGTCCCGTGAGCCATGGCTGCTGAGCCTGCGCCTGTGCTCTGCAACGGGAGAGGCCACAGCAGTGAGAGGCCCGCGTACCGCAAAATAAATAAATAAATAAATAAATAAATAAATAAATAAATAAATAT
>NC_041231.1:70966193-71067335 GCF_002837175.3 Physeter macrocephalus
TATATATATATATATATATATATATATATATATATATATATATAATGTGGAGCAGTGGCAGCATTCTTATGATCATGAAGCACATCACAGGGAGGAAAAGCCAACAAGCCAAGTGTATCAAAGTGTAAGGCTGGAAAGAGTCTGGGTCCTGGATGACATTTTTGAACAGAGAAATCAGCCCCAGCAGCTGCTGGCTGTTAAGACTTCTCACTAAATGTTAAAATACAGACCCTGTTTGTTTAAGCCACTGTCATCTGGGCTTCCTGTTCCGTAGCTGAGCCCATCCTATCTCATACATCATTCAACAAACATTAAGTTCTACTAGTACTAGGCACAATTCTAGGTATGAGCTTTACAAGAAGGGATAAGACATCTTTGAGGTTTTACAGCCTATTCAGGAAGACAGCCAAGCTTTTTTTTTTTAATGCAATGAAAATGTAAGTGGTGGTACAACTAAAGTCTCTAAATGTTAGCCTGAGCACATAAAGGAAGGGGTAGACTATTGCTTCTAGACTGTAAAAGCTTTCAGAACAGATACTTTGTTTTTCTTACCAATACATCTCTAGCACGTCTCTTTGCATATAGCCAACCCTCAATAAATGTTTGTTGGATTTGGTAACTGTTCATGCGGCTTACCCTGCATGAAGGATGATCTCACTTCTGTGCCCTTTTGAAGTTAAGTGTGGCCACAGGACTTGCTTTAGCCAATGAAATGTAAGCAGAATTGAAAAGGGAACCTTCATGCACTGTTGGTGGGAATGTAAATTAATACAACCATTAAGGAAAATAATATGGAGATTCCTAAAATAATTAAAAATATAACTACCGTATGAACCAGCAATTCTACTTCTGAGTGTTTATCCAAAGAAAACAAACCCACTAATTTAGAAAGATACATGCACCCCTGTGTTCACTGCAGCATAATTTACAACAGCCAAGATATGGAAGCAACCTAAGTGTCCATCAATAGATGAATGGATAAAAAAGAATGAAATCTTGCCATTTGTGATAACATAGATGGACCTAGAGGGTATTATGCTAAATGAAGTAAGTCAAACAGAGAAAGACAAATACCATATGATTTCACTTATATGTGGACTCTAAAAACAAAACAAACAAACATAATGAAACAGGAACAGATTCATAGATACAGAGAACAGACTAGTGGTTGTGGGGAGGGGAGTTGGGGGATGATGGGTGAAACATAGGTGCATTTTAGGCAGAAGCAGGTAAAAGCCAGTGCCGATCTCTGTGCTCTCTCTTCCCCCTTGCTATTTGTTGCTGGAACATAAACTAGCCAACCCTGACTAATACAATGAATGAATCATTAATTAAATGAATGAGTGAATTAATAGTGGCAGTGTTGGGAATGGATTAAAGGGGTGGGGACACCCAAGGCAGGAGGTTTTGGGCTGACACTATTGGTTCCCTACCCTAATAGAAACTGCCTCTTCATGCTCTTCTCATTCCTGCTGGCAGAACCTGCATCCCACTATTGAGATTGAAACTGCCAAATGATGGCTTTCCCAGCCTCCCCTGCAGCTAAGGCATGAATGTGTGACCCAGTGCTGCTAGTGGACCCCAAGGGAGAGTCTTCTGGGGGGCTTTCTGGAAAGGGCTTTTCTCTCAAATAGAAAGAACAGACTTTCCTCATTGTGTAAGCTACTCCACATTGACTTTTCTGTTACTTGCAGCCTAAAGCACCATAACTGATACAGCATTGATTGCTACAATGTGGCAGGAGCCCATGTGAGAGATGAGGCTTAGTTGAAAGGATAGAGAGGAAAAGATATAGCTGAGGAAAGCTTGGAAGTAAAATCAATAGGACTCGTGACTGACTGGGTGCAGGGATTGAGCTGTGTGCTGTGCGGAATAAAAGAGGTTTAAAACCCAGTCACTGATGTCAAGGATCCCAGTGAGAAAGATACATACTGAATGAAAACACCAACTGCACGAGGTAGCCTATCATGGGCCAATGTGTACTGTAGGGGCTGTGAGGAGGGAGGGATGAGGAGGCAGCACAGGACTTGAAGAATGGCTGGACTTTGGGTTTGGATGGATAAAGAAGATGATGATAGTCTGGGCAGACCCTTCCTAATATATCTCAGACCAAATTTTATAGCTAGTACTTTACAAATAGTCTTTGTCTTAAAACTTTCATTTTTAACTTTGTTTCAACCATTTTCACATAGTAGATGAAAGGCAGTAGAGGGACAATCCAGTTCAATGCCAAATGTACTTTAAATGTAAGCATCATTTAAAATATGGCTACTTAATAAATCATTAGGTAGATATGCTGTAGGTCATTTACCTATTTCCTTGCTCTCAGATGCTATGGGTTTTCAATGCTTGAATATCTAAAATAGTGCTCTGGTGGGACTTCCCTGGTGGTCCAGTGGTTAAGATGCTGTGCTTCCATTGCAGGGGGCGCAGGTTCGATCCCTGGTCAGGGAACTAAGATCCCGCATGCCGCCACACAGCGTGGCCAAAAAATAGAAAAAAAAAAATTAAAATAGTGCTGTGGTGAGCTCTTTTGGCGAGAGTTTTTTCTATGCCTTAGATTATTTCCTGAGGATAAATTTTCAGGAATGGAATAACTCATTCAAAGAAATATTGAAAGCAGTGAGTCTCACCCAAGACACAGCTGCTATAATTCTTGATAAATAGCCAAATTGCCTTCCAAAATGCTTCTATCATTGCACATGAGATTTTTGTTTAACATGAAAAATGCAAAACTGGATCACCTGACTCAGGAAGAACTTAGCATGTATTATGGCTATTTTCACCTTGTGAGCTTAGCCCTCAGGACTCTCTTTTTTATCTTAGGTTCCTAATAGTCAGGGTGGGCTGCTCCTGTTCTGAGCTCATATGGTCTGAATACATGGCTTAAGTTGGAGATATAGTTAACTGAGCTAGAAAGCAATATGCTTCTTCATCTTTTCTTGAAACAGAACTCCAACCCTTCATCAAAGAGCTAAACAAAGTAACCATTAAATAGCCAAGTAAATAATTCGACGTGATGATTTGTTTTTAAAAAGTAAATTCGGAGCTTCCCTGGTGGTGCAGTGGTTGAGAGTCCGCCTGCCGATGCAGGGGATACAGGTTCGTGCCCCGGTCCGGGAAGATCCCACATGCCGCGGAGCAGCTGGGACCGTGAGCCATGGCCGCTGAGCCTGCGCGTCCGGAGCCTGTGCTCTGTAACGGGAGAGGCCCACAACAGTGAGAGGCCCGCAACAGTGAGGGGCCCGCGTACAACAACAACAACCAAAAAAAGTAAACTCTTAGGTTTAAATAATAATTAGGTTTCTTGAGAAATAAATGTTTCTATTCTTTTCTCACTAATCCTGAATTATTTTCAAGCACAGCCTAATCTCATCCTGGTCTTGGTCCTCTGATTAGAATGGGCCATTCTAATTGGAGTTAGAATTAAAAAGTCCTTGCAGGGCTGATGTAAGGACCTATCTGGCTTCCCAGACCAGCAACCTGTTATACTGACTGTTGAGTCTACTTAACTCTCAGCCTTGGGCTCAGACCCCCTTACCTCCCTGCCCCCCCCCCCACACACAGAGGCTGAGACCACTTTGGGCCCCAGATAAGCAGACAAGAGGGGCTAGCCACGTGAACTGGGCTGTCATCTGTCTCCTCCTGAGGGAGAGGATGGTTCTGGGCATTGAGAGAGAAGCACAATCCTAGCAGAGACTGGAAAAGGATGTTCAAAGGGATGGCAGGGGCCTACCTCCCATTTGTAGCCTCTTTTTTTAGATTCCACATATAAGCAATATCATATATGTCTTTCTCTGTCTGACTTACTTCACTCAGTATGACAATCTCTAGGTCCATCCATGTTGCGGCAAATGGCATTATTTCATCCTTTTTATGGCTGAGTAATATTCCATTGTATCTATGTACCACATCTTCTTTATCCATTCTTCTGTTGATGGACACTTAAGTTGCTTCCATATCCTGGCTATTGTAAATAGTGCTTCAATGGGGCTTCCCTGGTGGCGCAGTGGTTGGGAGTCCGCCTGCCGATGCAGGGGACACAGGTTTGTGCCCCGGTCTGGGAGGATCCCACATGCCGCGGAGCGGCTGGGCCCGTGGGCCATGGCTGCTGAGCCTGCACGTCCGGAGCCTGTGCTCCGCAACGGGAGAGGCCACAACAGTGAGAGGCCCGCGTACCACTAAAAAAAAAAAATGGTGCTGCAATGAACATTGGGGTGTATGTATCTTTTGGAATTACAGTTTTCTCTGGATATATGTCCAGGAGTGGGATTGCTGGATCATATGGTAGCTCTATTTTTAGTTTTTTAAGGAATCTCCATACTGTTCTCCATAGTAGCTGTACCAGTTTACATTCCCACCAACAGTGCAGGAGGGTTTCCTTTTCTCCACACCCTCTCCAGCATTTATTGTTTACCTCCCAGTTTGGCTAGACATCAAATGTCTGCATCATTGAAAAATCAAGAGAGTACCTGAACAATGAATTGACAACCTTTTTCCTAACTACAGGACTAATCAAAACTCAATATAATAAGTTTCCCTTTACTTCTCTGAATCTCATTCCCTCTTCTATAAACCGGGGTTTAAAAACTCTAAAACTTTGGGGTTTCCCTGGTGGCGCAGTGGTTAAGAATCCTCCTGCGGGGCTTCCCTGGTGGCGCAGTGGTTGAGAGTCCGCCTGCCGATGCAGGGGACGCAGGTTCACGCGGCAGTCCGGGAGGATCCCACATGCCGCGGAGCGGCTGGGCCCGTGAGCCATGGCCGCCGAGCCTGCGCGTCCGGAGCCTGTGCTCTGCAACGGGAGAGGCCACAACAGTGAGAGGCCCGCGTACCGAAAAAAAGAAAAAAAAGAATCCTCCTGCCAATGCAGGAGACACAGGTTTGAGCCCCGGTCCGGGAAGATCCCACATGCCGCGGAGCAACTAAGCCGGTGCGCCACAACTGCTGAGCCTGAGCTCTAGAGCCCGCGAGCCACAACTACTGAAGCTGGCGCGCCTAGAGCCCGTGTTCCACAGCAAGAGAAGCCACCGTAATGAGAAGCACCCGCACCGCAACGAAGAGCAGCCCCTGCTCGCTGCAACTAGAGAAAGCCCCGCGCAGCAACAAAGACCCAATGTAGCCAAAAAAAACCACACAAAAAACACAAAAATCTCTAACTCTTAGTATTGCTATAAAAACCAAATGAGGTGATAATGTGAAGGTCTCTGAAAACAGATTAAGAAAGTATTATTCGCTTTTTGTTTTCATTAATAATAATGCAGCTAACACCTATATTGCAATTTACAGTTTACAGTCGTTCTTCTCAAACTCTAATGTGCGTATGAATCACTTGGGAGTCTTGTTAAAATGTGGATCTTAGGTTCAGTAGGTCTGGGACATGAGATTCTGCTGCTACTGGTTCACACACCACACTTTGAGTAACAAGGGTTTGCAGCAATTTGCAAACATGAAATTTACTAATAGTCGGTTCCTGACAGACTTCAAGTCATCAGTTTGGACCGTTGTTAGTGTATCCCACATGTTACATGATCAAAGCTCAAGGTCTGAACTGATTGCTGAAATAGACACCCATGGTGGCCAAGTAAGTGTTGTCTCGGGTTTGACAAACTGTTCCTGGAAGGTGAGTATCTCAGGAAAAATCCAACGACAATGGGTCTCTCCTTGTAACCAGAGCTTAAGTTAGGGCCCAGAGCTTTGCTCTGATAATTATTTAAACTAAGCTGAGGAAGTGGTGATTTTCATGGGTTTACTGCTTGGCAGGTTCTCTATACCCCGGTGCTGGGGGATGCTTCCCTCTAAAAACATTTATTATCTCCTGAAAACAGTTTAAAATATGTTTTTAAAAAACTATTGAAAAGATGATGTAAAATTACCAGTAAGGACCATTTTGAGAAAGGAAGATTCCCCACAATCCCACCACACGATGGCTTTTATTGTTATAGTCCCTTGCTAGATGACACATCTTTCTGTACTATATTTCCTTGGTTCTAAAATACCATCAAATTTAAGCCTCAGCATTGATTTAGTAAAAGCTTTTTAGGGGGAAAAAAAAAACCACCACAAGAACCTATTAAGAATGCCCAATGATTGAGATATATTCTGATAATGGAAACTTTAAAATGTGGGTTAGAATTGTGCCTTCGAGTTGAGGAATATAGTAGGAAAAAAGATATTAATCTATCTTACTTTGCTATGTACCAGGAAGTGTTTTAAATTATTTGATTTTTTGAATCAGAAACACGCTCACCTGGTTCAACATTCAGAGGGTAGAAAAGTTGTCAGTGACTTGTTTCCAAATGTCCACCTCTCTGTCCCCTCCCTAGAGGCCCAGGTGTTTTCAGTCACTTGTTTGCTGGTCAGAGGTATTTTGTGCTTAGAGCTGCAAGTGAAGTCTTCTATTTTTTGCCCCCTTTTTTACACGAATGGCATCATCTCATACTTTTTCCCAGGATCTTGCTTTTTCACTTAACAAAATATCAAGATTGATCCACATCATATGCCAAGACCATTTTGATTTCTTTTGTTTTGCTAAGATTACATCACAAACATTTCTCTATCTTTCTATACAATTGCTATAATTATCCTTCTCAATGACTGTTTGGTTTTGTGGGGTGACTGGGCCACAGTTTAATAACAACTCCCTGTTGTTGGGTATTTAGGTTGTTTCCAGTGTTTGGTTATGACATGGAACACGTGATGACCATTTAGTCATTCAGCAAGTATTTATGTGACAACCATGAGTTGCCATCCTCCAGTGTACCAAAGTGCCCTCCCCCACGGGGCTGACAGTCACTCAGCGGGAGTAGCCAGGAAAATGAATAAGAGCACAGAAGTGTCCCCAATCCCCCAAGGGGCCTCTGAGTATAGTCAGGGATCCCACATGGGGAAAAGAGAGATCAAGGTGGTGACAGATCCGCCTACAAGCACTGGCCGGCGTGAATGAATGAGTTGGTTACAGCTTATTCATCAGGCTTGTGAGCTTGGTTAACGTGCATCCACCTCAGATACAGATCCGACCCCCAGTGCCGACTACGTCACTGCTCGGGACGCCAGTTACGTGAATTTACAGAGGTGGTAAATAAAGAATTACAATGGTTAATACTTTGTAAGCACTTACCATATACTAGGACAGCCCTCTAGGAGGCGAGTATTATTTTCCCATACATAAGAAAACTAAGGCACTGAGATGTTAAGTAACTTGGAATCAACATAGCTATGATTTAAACCCAGACAACCCAGGTCCCTGACCACCTACACTGTACTGTCCCGAGGAAGGTCATTGGACTCAACCCTGGGGTACAATTTGTCTTTGTTCTGTGAATGCCGGCCCAATCCCTCTCCTTTCTTAAATCTCAACAAGGATAAACTTGGGGTGCCTTTAATTCCCATTTATTGGATGAGCATTTTGCTAGGTTGAGCCTGGCTTTTCTTCCTCTCCAGAGAATTGCCTACCAGTACCTTTGAGGTGGGAGCTCTCCTCCTCCACTGGGGGAGGGGGTGCAGAGCCTCTTCCTACCCTGCAGCCAGACAGTGCAAGGGGACTCAGAGCCTACGGTGGCCCAGACCGCAAGGCTCAGACAGTAGGGACCTAGGAGAATCCAATTGGCTCAGACCTGCCCCAACCTTCCATCCTTCTCCCCTCTCATTCCCTGCTTCTCCCAACCACTTCCCCTTGGTTCCCAGACAACTCCCCACTCCCCCAGACAACTCCCCACTCCCCCAGACAAAGGCAAGCCTGGATCTCATCAACCAGCACGTTGCTGCAAGCCCTGCCCCTTATGCCTTCAGACCCAGCTGCAGGGCACATGTAATCAAACTCTCCCAATGATGCCCAGTCTCCTGCCCCATTTCTAATAATTCAATTTCTTCTCCTCTTCACCTCAGAATATTTCAAATGCCAAAACAAATAGCAGCTTACAGCAATGGGGACCACCTACAGCAATTCTTCTTTGTTTACTGTAATGGAAGTAACAAGGAAAACAGGAAAGATTGGCAATGAAAAATGGGTTTCCCTCGCACCCTCAAACCCTGGTCCTCCTCCTCAGAAGTAGCCACCGTGAGTAGTTTTGTTTCTGAAATTTTACGTGCATACACATAGGGAATATTTTTTCCGTTTTTGACATAAATGGTAGCATATTTATTCTTTGGATCCTTGGGGTTTTTAAAAAAATTTTTATTTTTCCCATTTACCAATATATCTTGGAGAACTTTCCATATGAACACATCCAGATCTCCCTTATTATTTTCTATGGCTGCAGAGAATTACATTATATGGTAAATGAATATATACCAGAATTAATTTAACTAACTTTCCACTGAGAGATACTTAGGTTACTTCTAGATTTTTGCTATTACAACTGGTGCTGTATTTAACAACCCTGTGCATATATTGGGGTTCTGGGGGGACTCCTGTGGGTACTTCTGCAGGATAAATTCCTACAAGCATTTATTTTAAAACAGATGGTGCCAAACAGCCCTCCAGACTTGCAGTTTTTCAATAGAGACTGAACAAATAGCTTAAGCTTGATGGTTAAATCATTTAAAATAACCAAGACTCTATTTTATATGAGAGGGCATCTTTATGACTTAAAGACACAAGCATATAAACCATAAAGGAAAAGAATGATACGTTTTACTATATTAAAATTTTAAACTTCTGTACCATAGAGAGATAATAAAAAAGTTAAAAGACGAGTCACAAACTGGGAGAGGATATTTGCAACGCATTCAATGGAGCTATTATTAGTATCAATGTCTACACATTAATAAGAGAAGGCAAATGCTGTCCTTACCCCAATGGGGAAAGGCTAAGAATAAGCAATTCAGAGAAGAGGAAGGACAATGAACATATGAAATGACGCCTAGCCTCGTAAATAATCAGGAAAATATCAGTGAAACAACAATAAGATAGTGTCCATACCCTTCCGATTGGCGACATTTTAAAAATCTGGTAGTACCAAGAGAAGGGAAGCAGTTAGATCTCTTATTGTCTGGGAGCGTAAAATGGCACATCCACTCCAGAGAGCAATTTGGCAACAACTGGTCAATTTGAAGAAGTGCCCTATTTTCCTATTGTGTGTATTCTTGATGGTCTGGCATTTGGCCTCCCTGACTGGGGAGAGACCACCCCTCCCAGGGTTAACCAATTCTTAGTGATAGCAAAGGGCTCAAAGCACACCTTTCATAGCAAAGTAACCAATCCAGAGCCCTTACTCTGAACCACCTCCTTTATCTGGCTGTTATACTCCAGGAAGCAATATTCCTCTGCCTTAATCACCCAGGGCTAGGTTCCAGACAACTTGAGACCACATCTATAGTCCAGAGCCTGCTGACACTATTTAAATCAGCCAGTCCTAAGCTGTTTTCTCTGCCCTGCCTTGCCTTTCTTGCAGAAAACACAAACAAGTTTCTGGGCCATGCCTTCCCCTCATCCCGTCTGCCTCCTGACCAAACCTGGTGGTTCCCCATATAGCCCTGCATGGCATGGCAAGCCCCCTTGAATCAGGGTGTAAATAATAAAAATTTTCTTTCATTGGCATTAGCTTCTCCATGTCACCACTCAGTTACCGCCATAAATTAAAATCCCATGGCTACAACTGGTATACCCACATTGTGACCTTGAGAAATTCCCATATGATATAAAGGGAGATGTATAAAAGGGTTCTCACTGTAGCATTATTGGTTAAAGTAAAACAATGGAAACAACCTGAATGTCCATCAGTAAGAGAATAATGAATATGTTGACCCCTGGTCTCATAATAGGTTACCAAAGCAGTAACATGGAAAAGACCAGAGCCATGTATCCCAATGCTGAATGAAAACAGCAAGTTGCAGAATAAGTCAATGTGTTTGCCTATGTGAAATTTAAAATATTTATAAAACAATACTATATATTGTTTATAAAACATATTCATGTAATAAAAATATAAAAACATGGAAGGGAAAGACTCTCTCCAATCTGGGACATGGTTTTCCCATGGGAGGGAGAGTGGGGGTAAAATTAGGAAAGAGTTCGAAGGAGGTTTCACCTCTACCTATGATGTTTCATTTCTTTAAAACCAAGCAAGTATTTGTCCAAGATGTGATGAAATGTTAAGATTAGTTCAATCTGTCAGGTGGGTACATGGTTGTTTGCTATTCTATTTTCAGTACTTTACTGTATGATTAAGCTGTTTCATAATGAGAATAAGATGTGATTTAGGCTGCAAGAATGATCTCAAGGTCATGTAAAAGGACAACATGACAGGGTGCTAGCAAGCTCTGTCCCCATCTCAAGAGTGTCAAATTTTCTCCTCTCGCCTTGTCTTTTTGTTTCTTTTTTTAATTACTGACTTTTTAGAAAAGGTGTAAACACTTGCACCCCACAGAGGATATACATATATGTTGATCAAGTATTCAAAAATTAAGTCACAGACCTCAAAAGTCAAGTGCTATATTAGAGGGCTGTTCAATTAATGAGCAGAACCTCACTTGTTTTTCAGGAGGAATAAGGAAGAGAAAAATATTCTATTCTAACAAAAGTAATAGTTGGTAAACAATTTCTAAAAGGTATAATAAAATTCTTCTGAAATTTTCAGATTGAATTTTTCAGAATTTTTATGAATCAGATTTCAGCTGTAATAAACTATACCTTAAAGCATTTATTTTTCCTAAAAACAAAGAACTAGTTTTTATTTGTTCTTCTCAAGATGATGTTTCTACATTTTACTAGAAATACTGAATAGTCCTTGCATTAGTCCTGAGGTTTTCAGCAGCAAATATCAAATGTACAGTGGCTTCAACAATAAAGGCATTCAATTATCTGATATAACAGGAAGGGTACACATGGTTTGGGGGTTGGTACAGTCACTCAACAATCTCCTCAAGGACCCAGACTTTCTTTCTCTCTCTTCTGCTATCCTCAGTGAAGTAGCCAGCCTCCAAATTGTCCCTTAAGAATTCCCACTTTCTGGTCACATAGACCAACCCTGGCAAAATGTAGGAGGGGTGTGAATATGGCAGAAGGGATGGTTTTCACTTCTCACAGTGTTATAAAAAGACTATGGCTTCCACGGGGGTTCACACTCTCTATCTCTCTTATTCTCTCTCACTCCCTTGCACATCTCACTCTGGGAAAAGCAAGCTGTCATCTTGTGAGCAGCCCAGTGGAGAAGACCATGTGGTGAGGCACTGAAGCTTTCTATCAATAGCCAGCTAAGAACTGATGCTTACCAGCAACCATGAGAGTGTGTTTGGAAGTGGATTGTTCCACCCCAATGACCCTTGAGATGATTGCAGCCCTAGCTGTTAGCTTAACTACAACCTAATGAGAAACCCCGAGCCTGGAACTAATCCATTTCTGGGTTCCTAATGCTTGGAAACTGTGTAAGATCATAAACGTTTGTTATTTGAAGGAACTGAATTTTGAGGTAATTTGTGACACGGCCATAGATAACTAATACACTCAGTGTGGCTGCCTGTTTCCCCTGATGGGTACAAGATGGCTGCTGTAGCTCCATCCTCCATGTTCTCACAGGATAGCATCTCAGGCAGGAAGAAAGGGGGATGGGGTGAAAGGGGCTCTCCTTATGTACCTTCCTCCTTTTATCAAGGAGGAAAACCTTTGTTGGGAGCCACCTAGCAGATTCACCCTTACTTCTCATTGGCCAAAACTGGGTCTTATGATGGACTCTAACTGCAAGGAAGACTTGGAAATCAAGTATCTAACCTTTCAGCTGCTCTGTAGGGAAGTGGGCAAGGAACATTGGGCCGGGAATGGCTGCTGTGTAGTAACAAGTTATCTACCAGCCCTTCTCCCAGTTTCACTTTGTCTTTGTTTCCGTTTCCTTTTTTTTGGCCACGTGGCACAGCATGCAGGATCCTGGTTCCCTGACCAGGGATCGAACCTGTACCCCCTGCTTTGGGAGTGCAGAGTCTTGACCACTGGACCGCCAGGAAAGTCCTGCCTTTGTTTTCACCTGGCATCGTTTAACTTGTTCCTTCATACTCTGTATTCCCAGTAACCGGAAGTTAGGCCTCCCTTAGATTCAGGTTAAACACTATTGGCAAGATTACTCATGGGCGATGCTGTGACCTTCATACTCTCTCACATCCAGAAACAACCACGTTCTTCACTCGATAAATTTTACAAGATTTAAGTAAAAGGGGATGCACCATCAATGAAAAGCTAACCCAGAATCTCAATGCCGTCTTTTTCCCTGAGAGGTGTGTCCTGGGTGGTCTCACATATTTCATATTTAGGGAAACTCTAGGTTCTTCTATAAGTTCCTTTTGGGTTGGCTTGTTGGAATTGTGTGTGATAAGCAGTCTCATTTTCTTGCATGTGATTTCCTCAGAGGCTGATGAGTCATATGAGCAGCATTAACTTAGTGTAAAACACCTGAGAGGATCATGAGCCGACTTTAAAAATCAAATGCAGAAATGTCAGAAAGTGATCCTTTCTTGATGACATCCACTTGGAGTTCTTAGGGCTTTGAGCATAATGTCAGGAACAATAGGAAATGAGGGGGCTTCCCTGGTGGCGCAGTGGTTGCGCGTCCGCCTGCCGATGCAGGGGAACCGTGTTCGCGCCCCAGTCTGGGAGGATCCCACATGCCGCGGAGCGGCTGGGCCCGTGGGCCATGGGGAGCCTGTGCTCCGCAACGGGAGAGGCCGCAGCAGAGGGAGGCCCGCATACCACAAAAAAAAAAAAAAAAAAGGAAATGAGATGAACCTTCTCAATCACTTAACACCAAGGAACTGGGTGGGCGAGTCCTGCGGCCCGCCCCCAGCCCTCCTCAGAGGTGTAGAATACTCCGCCAGGGTCAGCGCGTGGGAACGTGTTAAGAGTTCCAACGGGGCCTTCCTAAGTGCAATCGTGAATTTCTAGTTTGCTTGTGGCCTAATCCAACAGCGAGGCCTGAAGAGCAAGGTGCCAGGGACCGAGTCAGGACACAGTGCTGTCTTTGAAAGGGTGGTGGGCCCCCAGCCTTCTCGAGGCCCTGCAGTCCATGTAGAACAAGTGGCCTTGCCTCCTATTTCACTGGGAATAGCAAGATGACCAGGAAGGAGCATACCTGTCCAAGGTTGTCTTCCTTCAACGTGACCCTGTGCCCACCTCCAACTGCTCACCCTTCTCTGATACTCAATGTCAGGGTCTCTGTCCCTGTCTCTGGAGCCTTCCCTGCCTCTCCTCCAAAGCTCCAGTGTCCTGCTGTCATCTCAGACATGTCCTAAAGTAAACTCATACTCTATCCAGTTTCCTCAGCTCTGTCTCAGTTTTCCCAAGACTTCCAAAGGCAGCCCCACCCCTCCCAGCACCCAGGCTAAAAATGAGGCATCAGCCATGACTCATCCTGCCCATCCAACCAGTCCCCAGGTCTTGAGAGTCTCTGAGGCAATGGCTTCATTAACTCATCTTTTGTCAGCCGCCACCCCAGCTTGGCCACCAACATCCATAGGAGGATTGAGCACTATCCTCCTTCCTCATCCTCCAGCCTGTCTCATTGCCCTTCCAAGACTCTCCTGCCTGAGAACTCTCCTAGCTCCTCCTGCATGTTGCAAATGCAAACGCAGCTGCTGACCCCATCTTTCTACTCCACCTTTTCTCCCAGGTCCATCTGTTCCAGAAGCCTTGGCCCTTTCTGACCTTTGATAATGAGACACACCACGTGCCAGGCATTTTACAGCTATATTTTAAATTTTACAGTTCCTGTACAGCATAGGCATTATTGTCCCTTTTACAGATGAGGAAAACTGAGGCCTGGAGAGGTTACCACACGTCACACTGCCTATAAATAGCAGAGATGGGCTTCCAACCACGTCTGTCTGTTCCAAGGCCCTTCATCCTGTGTAACTGCCTGCCATCACACCCCTTCCCTCTCTGTAAGGACCTCATGCTGCTCTTGCCACAATACCCTCCCTCCTCCTTCCAGCTTCTTCAAACACCCCAACCCAGAGCTCTACCACATAGCTTCTCTGATGGTTCCAGCCCACGCCACTCACCCTCATCTCTTAATTTTTCTGGCAGGAATCTCAGCCCTGCACAATTTGGTACTTAATTATAGACTGCCTTGTATGGGTCTCTGGCTCTTTCTCATTGGTCTATCTTGTTCCCAAGAAGTGTAGGCATCTGATTTAGGGGATGGGGCTTCCACTCCCTCCCATCTCCCAGGACCCCCAGCGCACAGCTGGACAGACCAAGCTGATTTCCCAGGAAGGAGGCAGGGTCTCAATGTTGCAAAAGCTGCTTGGACTCCACCCAGCCCCACCCCACCCTTCACCCCAGCCAGTCGGTCACCTCAGATCTCTGTGAACATATGTGAGCCTGCCCCGTGTGCTCATGTGCACACGTACACGCAAGCGCAGAGACACGGGCGAGATCGCGTTTTCTCTGTTGCAGACACAGGTAGTTAGGAGTTCCCTTCTCAAACAGAGGTAATATACTTGGAACTACCTACCTGAGATAGAAAACCCCCTCCTGACCGATCACTGGGCGCTGCCCCCAATGTGAAATTCCAATACGGATCAGTAAGGCGGACAGAGTTGGTGGGAGCTCCCCAGGGCGGGTTCAGCATGGCCATCACATCCTAACAGAGTATGGAGCTGGACTGGGGATTGGCCAGGGGACTTTGTGTGTTGATTCCAATTCTGATCCTGCCTCTAGGTGGTCTCGGGGGATGTTGAAGGGGGAGACGTGATCTGCATCTTTCTACTCCACCTTTTCTCCCAGGTCCATCTGTTCCAGAAGCCTTGGCCCTTTCTGACCTTTGATAATGAGACACACCACGTGCCAGGCATTTTACAGCTATATTTTAAATTTTACAGTTCCTGTACAGCATAGGCATTATTGTCCCTTTTACAGATGAGGAAAACTGAGGCCTGGAGAGGTTACCACACGTCACACTGCCTATAAATAGCAGAGATGGGCTTCCAACCACGTCTGTCTGTTCCAAGGCCCTTCATCCTGTGTAACTGCCTGCCATCACACCCCTTCCCTCTCTGTAAGGACCTCATGCTGCTCTTGCCACAATACCCTCCCTCCTCCTTCCAGCTTCTTCAAACACCCCAACCCAGAGCTCTACCACATAGCTTCTCTGATGGTTCCAGCCCACGCCACTCACCCTCATCTCTTAATTTTTCTGGCAGGAATCTCAGCCCTGCACAATTTGGTACTTAATTATAGACTGCCTTGTATGGGTCTCTGGCTCTTTCTCATTGGTCTATCTTGTTCCCAAGAAGTGTAGGCATCTGATTTAGGGGATGGGGCTTCCACTCCCTCCCATCTCCCAGGACCCCCAGCGCACAGCTGGACAGACCAAGCTGATTTCCCAGGAAGGAGGCAGGGTCTCAATGTTGCAAAAGCTGCTTGGACTCCACCCAGCCCCACCCCACCCTTCACCCCAGCCAGTCGGTCACCTCAGATCTCTGTGAACATATGTGAGCCTGCCCCGTGTGCTCATGTGCACACGTACACGCAAGCGCAGAGACACGGGCGAGATCGCGTTTTCTCTGTTGCAGACACAGGTAGTTAGGAGTTCCCTTCTCAAACAGAGGTAATATACTTGGAACTACCTACCTGAGATAGAAAACCCCCTCCTGACCGATCACTGGGCGCTGCCCCCAATGTGAAATTCCAATACGGATCAGTAAGGCGGACAGAGTTGGTGGGAGCTCCCCAGGGCGGGTTCAGCATGGCCATCACATCCTAACAGAGTATGGAGCTGGACTGGGGATTGGCCAGGGGACTTTGTGTGTTGATTCCAATTCTGATCCTGCCTCTAGGTGGTCTCGGGGGATGTTGAAGGGGGAGACGTGATCTTGCCACTTTGCTGCTTTGCGACATCCTCAGGCAGTGAAATCTGCTGGTTGTAAGGAAGGCCCTCCTTGCCAGGGCCACGTTGCACAGCTCCAGAGGGGCACAACCAGTGCTCCCTGGAGCTAACCCTGGTCCCCCCGCCCCCGCCCTTTGGGCTCCAAATCATCTCTCTGCCCTGACCCAGATGCCCCCATACCTGGCGTCCCAAGCTGTTCATGCTTGGGGTTAAATACTGGCATCTCAGACTTCTCATTTCAAAGTGAGAACAGTGCACAGTATGAAGCCCAAACAGAATGATCGAGATTCCAGATTGATTTCTTCTGGGATGTTTAGGATACAGGATAAAGATTCAGGGCTTGGAGAGAGGGCACTGACTAAGAGTTAGTGTGTCAGTAAAGGGCCAAGGAGAAAAGAAGGTGGGAGATGGAGAGGCGGCAGTGGGTGGTGCCCCTGAAGCCAAAACTCTTTTCCTTTACAACTTTGCTGGTGGCCAGTCCTAACGTGGGAATAAAAAAGTGAATAAGCAAAGGGGCACTTATGTAAGAAGAACAAATAAAAATAATTGTGTAACACAACACACAAAGCCTGGAGAAGGAACCCAGGGAAGGGCATCGCTGTGGAGGCATGGGTGCTGTGAGCTGTGTTTCCCTCTAAAACCAGAGCCAACTTGGCAGCCCTGCCCCTGCAGGAAGGGGATACCGTCCTCCTGGCATGAGGTCAGTTCCTTTACTGCAGTGTGTTGGGGAGGGAGGCGCCATCCCATAACCATCGTTGGAGGTTTTGCAACCAGATGAGCGAAGCCTTCGGGGCTGAAGGCTGAGCAGTGCGCGTGCAGGGCCAGGGAGCTGCTCACCCATCAGGGCTTCCTGCACCTCGTCCTGGGCCTGAGCCCTTTACCAGGCTTTGGGGCTGCCTACTGACGGAGCTCAACAAGCCCAGGCAGCTGCTGCCTAAACCACCCATGGGTGTCCCAACCGCCTGGGGAGAGACAGCCACATTCCAGGGTCCGGGCTGGCAGGGAGTCTTGGCAGAGAGTTCCGACAGGAGGGTGGCCCGCACTTGGGCAGGCCAGCACTGAGGGGTTCCTCCCCACCCTGGGAGGCCCCAGGCTGGGGAGATGGAAGAACAGGTGTTCAAGGGGGACCCAGATACCCCTCATTCCATCTCCTTCTCGGGCAGTGGATTCCTCTCCTTCTACCAGGCCAGGGTGGTGGATGCCTTTCAGGACCTGACCCCCCGGATGCTGGAAACGGCCCATCGCTTTGCTGGGACGTCGGCAGGTGCGGTGATTGAAACCTTGGCCATCTGTGGGATTGAAATGGGTAAGGCCTTTGTTCTAGGTTCCCTTGGGAGCCTCTGGAGGGATTCCACAAAGCAGAACCTGAGGATGGCTTGGGGGTGCTTTGGAGAACAAAGCCAGGCCTTCTGGGTGGCAGGAAAGGAAGAGGTGGGTCGAGTGTGACAGCATTTGAGGTTGGGGTCTGCTGGGTCCCAGTCTCTGACCCACTGGGTGAGCTTAGAACCCTTTCTCCCTCTCCCTCAACACCCTTACCTGCCATGCCCTTTCCCCCCAAGGTCTGGGAGAGGGAAAAGCGGTATCTCTCTCAAACATCCTGGGCTTGGAAGTTACACCATGACACAGTCATACATTGGGGTGAAGAGCTGCTCCTGCGTGGCCTCGTTTAAAATGCAAATATCCTTGCGAAGGACAAATTGGCATGCTCATCATCTTGGTGGGGATGGATTCGTCAGACCAGCTTCCAGGTGGCTGGAGGTGCGAACCCTGGGTTGGAGATATGGCCAGAGGGGCCGGCAGAGGAGGAAAACTGGGAAGATATATGGGAGATCTCACTTTGCCTCCTTCCCCACTAGTCCAGGGGGCCCAGAGGGAAGGATGGGACCACACACCCAGAGGCAGAATCACCATCCCGTGTAAGGGGAGTGGGCACATTCCGAGCAGTCACACACAGCAGGCCCAGACCTGGTCCCAGAGCAGCCCTGGGCTGCCTTGGCCTGGGGAGGGGGTGAGCATTTATTCATTGGCTTCACTACCATTCTGTGCCAGCCTCTGTTCCAGGCACTGGGGACAAAGTCCCTGCCCTCATGGAACAGAAATTCTAGAGAGAGGAGACACATATTAACCATCCAAAAACTATAGTCTTATAATGTCGTATCAGGAAGTGATAAGATCTATGAATAAAATTACAGCAGAAAAGGGTCAGAGAATAAAGTGAGGACTATTTTAGAAAGGGTGTCAGGGAGGCCATTTGGGAGGAGGTGACATTCAAGCAGAGACCTGAGTGAAACGAGACAACGATCCATTAGAAGATCAGTAAGGAAAGACTGTTCTAGGTGGAGGACCAGCTGGAGAGCCTGTGGGGTTGGGGAGTGGTGGATGAGGAGAAGGGAGGTGGTGGATAAGGCTGGAGGGGCAGGCAGGGGCAAGATCACGTGGGGCCTTGTAGCCGGAGTATGAGCTCTGATTTCACTCTGGCAGAGTGGGGAGCACAGGCTGCTGGGAGGGAGGCAAAGTGGGGAGGCAGCTAAGAGCACGAGATCCACAGGGATTGGATCCCAGTGCTGGCACTGCATGATGTGGACCTGGCGCAAATTACTGGATGCTCTGTGCCTCAGCTTCTGCATTTCTCCAGCTGAGATCCTACTAGTATCTCATTCTCGGTGTTGTTAAAGGGTTAATGGAGCAAGTGAGTGAACTGCTTATCACAGTGCCTTGCACATGGCAAGCACTTGGTACATGTCAACTGCCTGGTTTGGGTTTTTAAGGAACCCCGGCCCGCTGCGGGGAGTGAGATGGAGGGGACAAGGGAGAAACAAGGAGAGCAGTAGGGGAAGGTTGTACGTTGAGGCGAGGGATGGGCAGGGCAGGTGCCTGGGCAGTGAGGGTGGTGAGAAGCGGTTGGATTTAGGATACACTTTGAAGGTAGAACCAATGAGACTTGCTGAAGGGCCAGCTGCAGTGTGTGAAGAAGGGTGCGAGCAGGGCCCCTTCCTGCCTGGGGATCTGCACTGGGTGGGAAGTCTTTGTCCCCGTTTTAAAGAATAATTATAATGCCCATTCCCTGCGTACCTCTTTTGTGCAAGATATTTTTTTTCTAATAATTCACAAGTAACAAATTCTTTCCTACTGTACAGAATTCTCAAACAATGCAAAAGTATCTAGAGTTTTTTTAAAAAGCCTCTACTCACCTCCCCCTTGTCCCCAATCCCACTTTCCCTCTTGTAGCCAGTGGAAGGGCTCTGCTTGGATCCTTCTAGATCTTTTTTTTTTTTTTTTTTTTTTTTTTTGCCAAGACATCTGTGAATGTAGCAGTTAATGTTTCTGTCACACCATGGACCCCACTCCCTGGTCCTGGAGTCACACAATCCTACCCTTGGAGACACCCTGCCTCTGCGAGTCTCTCTCTTTCTGGGTACCTGTGTTGTTCACCTGCTCCATCGCTGCCACCCTCCTCATGTTTTTAGTTCAACTTCTTAAAATACACCATCGTCTTAATCCTCAGGCATTCGAGGACTTTCAGAATTAATTCAAGTCAATCGATTCAATAAATACTGCCCCAAAACTGACGTGGCCAGGCTGTGGCCGGTGTGGACAGCAGGGGAGAGGAACTCAGACCCGTGAGAAGGACACCTGATGGCCGTGTAACCAAGGGCTGGTCCGTGTGCTGGGCCGCATGCGTGCAGTTGGGAGGGAAGGGTGACATGTGTGTGGGACTTGCTCTTTTCACTCAGCAGCATGTTTATGAGATTGAGCCATGTCACTCCAGTGTACTTCATTCCTTTTAACTGCCATGCAATTTACCATTAACCAGCACTTTCTCTGTATCAGGCACTGTTCTAACTCTTTGGTGTATTAATTCATTCAGTCCTCACAACAACCCTCTGAGGTGAAAACTATTATTATCTCCATTTACAGAGGAGGAAACTGAGTCACAGAAAGCTTAAATAACTTGCCTAAGGTGATACAAACAGTACTTGGTAAAGCTGGTGTTTGAACCTAGCCCGGCCTTTAAGCCACTCTGCTTCTTGACAAAGCAGTGTCAGGGGGCGTGGACGCTAGTTGTATGGATACCAGGGTCAGGGAAGCTTCTCTGAGCAGGTGGAATTTGCACACAGACCTGAAGGAGGGGAGGGAGTGACCCACAAGAATATCTGGGGAGAGCATTCAATGAAGAGGGATACGTGACTTGTGTAACATCCTGTCATCAGTTAGAAGCAGAACAAGAACCAGGACTCGGTCTCCTGACTTTCTTCAATTCTCTTTTTTACCTCTTTTACCTCTTTCAGTGTTTATTCCATTAAGACTGTATCACGGTTCATTTAGTCATTCTGTTGATGGACACGGCCAAGTTTTTGTTGTTATAAACAACACTGCAGTGAGCATCCTTGTTTGTGTCTCCCAGGCCCACATGGAATGTTTCCCTAGGGTACACGTCACATGAAATTAACCAGACTTGGCTAAATTACTCTCCAAAGTGGTTGTACCAATTTAACCATTAGCAGCATATATGAGTTTTAATTTCCCCACAATGTCATCAACCCTTGGTACTATCAGACTGCAGAGTTTTTTTGTTTTTGTTTTTTTGGCCGTGCTGTGCAGCTTACAGGATCTCAGTACCCCAACAAGGGACTGAGCGCAGGCCATGGCAGTGAAAGCCCAGAATCCTAACCAGTAGGCCACTGGGGAACTCCCAAGACCGCAGAGTTTTAAGTCAATCTGATCAATGTGAAATTATATCTCATTTTATTTTGTTATTTAATCTGTACCTCCTGATAACTAGTGATGTTAAGCATCTCTATGTATTTATCGACCCCTTGTGTTTCCTCTTCTGTAACTTACCTGCTCTTGACCTTTTTCTGTTTTTTCTACCATTATCCTTTTCTCTTCAACTTGTAGATGTTCTTTATATAGTCTGTACATGAGTCATTTGTCAGTTATGGACATTGCAGCTATCTTATCCTATTCCATGACTTGCCTTTTTATTTGACCATGTCTGTTATTCAGAAAATTGCAATTTTGATGCAGTCAGATGTATCAATAAATCTTTTCCACTTACAATTTTTGTTTTCTTAAAATCTTTCTTTGTTACAATGACTTCTTCTATATTTTCTTTCAAAAGTTTTAAAGTTTTCTCTTTCAAATTTAAGTTCATCCATCTGAAATTTATTTTGTGGCTAGTTTGAGGTAGAAATAGAAGTTTTTAATTGTGATAACCAATTACCTCACACTATTTATAGGCAGCCCTTTCCACACTTGTTTGAAATGTTGCCTCTGGCTTATTCAAGTTCCTAGAATCCCAAGAGTCTGTCTCTGGAGTCTCTCTTCTCTTCTTTTGGTGAATTTGTCTATTTCTGCACCAAATCACACTGTTTTGATCACTATAGGCTTATAATAAGGGGTACATCATATATGGCAGTCATCTCCTCCTTTTTCAGTTTCTTCTTCAAATATTGACTATTATTCTTAACCCTCTTTTTCCCCCATGTGAAAAGCTCTATTAGAATTTTGATTAAAATTATGTCTTCCCATTTATAATATAGTCTATCTCTCTATTTCTTCTGGCCTTTTTTTTTTTTTTGCCCTTCAATAAAGATTTTGTGTGTCTTTTCTTAGATTTATTAGTTTTTGTTGCTATGGGGAATGGGATTTTTTTTTTTTTTTTTTGTGGCTACATTGGGTCTTCGTTGCTGCATGCACGCTTCCTCTAGTAGCAGCGAACGGGGGCTTCTCTTCATTGCGGTGGCTCCTCTTGTTGTGGAGCATGGGCTCTAGGCGTGCAGGCTTCAGTAGTTGTGGCACGTGGGCTCGGTAGTTGTGGCGCACGGCCTTAGTTGCTCCATGGCATGTGGGATCTCTCCAGGCCAGGGATCGAACCCTTGTCCCCTGCATTGGCAGGAGGTTTCTTAACCATTGTGCCACCAGGGAAGTCCCGGGATCTTTTTTTCTATGGCATTTTCTAATCTAATTTACTATTGCTGATATAAAGGGATGTTGATGGTTTTTGCTAAACGGTATTGCTTTGAGCAACCTCATGAGCATTCTTAATAGTTCTAAAAGTTTCTTGGTAGATTATCTCATACTTTATGTGTAAACAATCATACTGTCTGCATATAACTAGAGGTTTGTCTCTTTAAAAAAAAAATTCTTGGGCTTCCCTGGTGGTGCCGTGGTTAAGAATCCACCTGCCAATGCCAGGGACATGGGTTCGAGCCCTGGTCCGGGAAGATCCCACATGCTGCAGAGCAAATAAGCCCGTGTGCCACAACTACTGAGCCCTCGTGCCACAGCTACTGAAGCCTGCACGCCGAGAGCCCATGCTCCACAACAAGAGAAGCCACCACAATGAGAAGCCTGCTCACCGCAACGAAGAATAGCCCCTGCTCGCCGCAACTAGAGAAAGCCCGAGCGCAGCAACGAAGACCCATCGCAGACAAAAATAAATAAATTAAATTAATAAATTTAAAAAAAAAATCTTCAACATGTGGCCCCCAGGCCTCTCTCCTCCAGGCCATGCCCCCTCCTCTTGTTCCCAGTCTCGGCTTTTCTGTCCTGAGATTGTGTTTTGTTCTGTGGAAGCTTAGGCAGCAGTGGGTCCATCTTCTGGTCATGTGTGCCTAGTTCTGTGATAAGGCCAATTTGGGGGCATGTGAAAATGTTTATAAAACACTTAACCCAGTGCCTGGTTTTCATTAAAGATGCATTAGAGAATCAATGTTTGTTCCCTCATTTATTCAACTGAGGAGAGATGGTCTCCCTGACAACCAGCGCGGAGATTCATGATTTCCAATTTGGGTCGAGGAACTTGCCTCAAAACTGCATTTGCATAACTTTGAAAGATAATTTTGTCTTACCAGAGAATGGGCATCCGGTGGACTTAAAACCCATCTCCCCTTAAGCTACTACTTGGCACCTTCCCCCCTATAACAACTTCACGGCAAGCCAATTATTCATTCATTCATTCATTCAACGAGTGTTTTTTGAGCATATACTGGGTCCTGCAGAGGATACAGAGATATAATACAAGATGAAACTCCACCCATGCCCTCAAGGAGCTTACAGTCTACTCAAACCCCAAGGTAGTAACCAAGTCGTTACAATACAAAGAGTTCCAACTGAATGTTAGAAAATTAAAAGGCAGTGGAGTGCAGGGGGAGGGAGCAGACAGCTCCCATCGTGGAAGGCCTCATGGAAGTGACATTTGAGCTAGTGATTGAAAGGTGGGTAGAAATTTGACGAGTAGAGACAGTTTGGACAGGAGCCTCAGCTTCTAGCCAGGACGCTGCATAACGACAGGACAAAGTCACGTGGTCGGGAAATGTGATGCCTCCAGGGAGTGGTGAAGAGTGCAGGTCCCCTGGTGTCAGGGGTTGATGCGAAAGTTTCAGAAAGGCAGCTTTTGACTCGGCAAGGGTTGTCCAAGGTGGGAAAGGGCTATTTTGGAAGCAGGGGAGCACCTGCCCTCCGAGAGGCCCACGGAGAGGCTGGGAAGCACCTGATTGCTACTGGTGAGTCCCCTTCATTTAGCTCAGTGACTGACAGGACCTGTCAACCTGAGGTCTCCAGCCTCCCAGACTGAAACCTACAGTGAGAAGTATTTTTGGTATTGAGACCCAGGGTGAACATAAATCTGAAAGAGAAGTTTCATGATAGAAACTTTACCATACTCTATGATACAATTTTGATATTTTCTTCTAGTCATTAAAGAATTCTTCACTTAGTCAATGGTTCTCAATCTTGCACATTTGAATCACCCGGGAGCTTTTAAAACGTCCACTGCCCCAGCTTCTCCTCCAAACTAATTAAATCAGGATCTCTGGGGATGGAACCCGGCACCAGTGTTTATTCAACTCCCAGGTGATCCTGGTGTGCAGCCACAGTTAAGCCCCAGTGCACTTTGCAAAACTAAGATGTACTACCTCCCTGAGACGCCAGGACTGTATGACCAGGCGGTGGAAACGGGTCAGGCATTGCTTATGGAAACCTGTAAAATGCCCGCCACAGTCCTGGACTAATGAAAATTCCGTATCTGATTATTAGTGGGATATGTATTTTTCCAGGATAAAGAGAAACAGTTTTCCTACAGTGGCTTTAGACTGGACTAGATTCTGTGAATTCCTCTGGCTGGGTCACAAATGAGGAAGACGGACTTGGTTCAGGGGCTGGTCCATCCCTTGCCCTTAGCCCAAGCCCACATCCAGTCTGCTTTTCTGAGAAGCCTGTGGAGACCCATGGCTCAGAGCTTCTACTGGCTGTTTCTCTTTTTCTGTGGCTTTTAGTATATTCACAAAGTTGTGCACCCAACATCACAATCAGTTATACAACACTTTAATTATCCCCCCGAAGAAACACCATACCCCTTAGCTGTTAACTTTCAATACAGCCATTCAAGTGCCTGACAGCCATTAATCTACTTTCTGTCTCTATAGATTTGCCTATTCTGGACATTTAATATACATGGAATCATACAATATTTGTCCTTTTGTGTCTGGCTTCTTTCACCGAGCATAATATTTTCTAAACTCATCCGTTGTAGCATGGGTCAGTACTTCACTCCTTTTTATTGTCAAATAATCTTCCCTTGTGTGGATATAATACATTTTTAAAATCCATCCATCAGGGAATGTACATTTGGGCTGTTTTTACTTTGGGCTATTATAAATAATGTCATTGTGAACATTCATGTACATTTTTAAAACTTTTAAATAACTTTTTTTTTTTTTTGGACACACCACACGGCCTGCGAGATATTGGTTCCCCTACCAGGGATTGAATCCACGCCCCCTGCAGTGGAAGCGCAGAGTCCTAACCACTGGACCACCAGGGAAGTCCTTAAATAACTTTTTTTGTGTGTGTGTGGTACGCAGGCCTCTCACTGTTGTGGCCTCTCCCGTTGCGGAGAGCAAGCTCCGGATGCACAGGGTCAGCGGCCATGGCTCACGGGCCCAGCCGCTCCGCGGCATGTGGGATCTTCCCGGACCGGGGCACGAACCCGTGTCCCCTGCATCGGCAGGCGGACTCTCAACCACTGCGCCACCAGGGAAGCCCCTTAAATAACTTTTGAAAATGGAAAAATTTCAAACATCTTGGAGAGAATAATATAATGAATCCTCAAGAACCCATCATCTAACTTCAACTATTATCAACACTTACCAACTGGGTTTCATCTGTATACTCCCAACCCTGCTTTGTTTTGTTTTTTAATATTATTTTGAAGTAATTTTAAATCTGCATGGAAGTTGCATGTAACCTTACCAGGCTTTGTTTTCTTGCGGGAACATTTCGCAACATGTATCTCTGCAGATAAGAGCTGTGAGCCGGAGGAGAAGCCCAGGGTGGTGAGGCTGGTTGGTCTCATGGCACAGAATGGTGCTGGGAAGTACCAGCCTCAGTGGCTGTTCCCCTGCTGGGTGCGGGTAGGACAAGGTGACCGAGCTGACTTTTAGCTGAGCTCATCATGTGCCTTTGTTCTGGCCTCTAAAATTAATCGTTTTCCAATACCTCTTACACTGCCTGCTCAAAAAAGCCAATCCACCAAACACCCAAACCGCTAAATAAAGTATTAAAAGGGTGGGCCTGATGATGAGGGCTGGAATTGAGAGCTCTTCACGTCCACGATAGTCTCAGGGTGTGTCATATCTCTGTGCCTTTGCTCCGTTGTTCCCTCTCCCTGGGGTGCCATCCCCTTTCTTCTCTCCCCGTGTTGCATCTCCCCATCCTCCAAGGCCCACCGCAGAGGTCACCTCCTCTGAGAGTCTCTCGTCATTCCCGTCAGGCACTAAGTCCTTGGTGCCCCGACAGCTCGCTCTAGGAGAGCACTTGACTCAGAGACCAGAATCACCATGGGAAAGAGCACTGGTCTAGGAAGCAGGCTCTCTGGATTCTGAGAGCAAAAGCGTCTACAGTCAGATTGTGAGCCTAGCTTGCCACACACATGATTTTCACGTGATCTTTCAGAGTAGGGTTTAGTAAGCAGGGAGGTGGTCTTCCCTTCAAATCAAAGTTGGTCTGACCCCAACATCCAAACTCTGTCCACCTTCCCTTTCCTCTTGCCCCAGGAATCCGTTCAGCAGTGAGTGGCCTTGGACAGGCCACCCTGAGCCTCAGCTCAGCTACTGGACAGTGGGAGGGAATAATGCCTGCTGAGCCCTCCCGACAGCTGGCTCTGGGACCAGCAGTGGGGTCGGCAGTGGTCCCTCGGATTGATACTGCAGTTGCACTGGTTGGGATAGCAGTGACTCAACAAGACCCGAGAGCATTGCTCACTCATGTGGCCTTTGCACTCCAGCCCTCCAAGCCTGGTGTGGTAGCTCCACAGAATTAGGACCCAGGTTCCTTCCATCATGTTGCTCACAATCCAAGAGGGCTCCCCACCATGTCTGCCTTCCAGCTAGTTGGGGAAGGAAAAAAGGGGCACACTTCTTCCCTCTAAGGGCAGACCTTGAAGGTGACACACATCATGTCACCTCACATCCTATGGATCAGAACTTAGTTACATGACCACACCTGACTGCAAGGGAGGCTGGGAAATGTAGGCTTTCTTGTGGGAGGCCATGTGTCCAGCTAAAAATTGGAGGTTCAACTGCTAAGGAAGAAGGGGAGAATAGATACTGGGGACAATTAGCAGTCGTTGTCACAATAGCTGTAATTGGATATATGATGATGATGGAAAAACTCTGTCCCTGTCTGGGACCCAGACCTTGACTCCATAACCACCAGGTCAAGTCCAGTGTGTTGGCTGGGAAGGGGCTCAGCTCTGAACCATCAGCAGACTGCCTTCCTGGCGGCTGGCACGTGAGTGCTCCAGTCTTGCTAGGGGTCCTGGGCAGTGCCTCACGGCACCCGCTGTGTCCCCTACCTAGAATGACCTTCTGTTTTTCTCTCCAGAGATAACACCTCTTCCCGACATATCCTCCCATTTTACCCCACTGGATCTCTTTCCATGATCTCGAGTTTACCTATAGAATCTGTCCACCTACTCTAGCACTTGAGAGCATCCTGTCTTAATTGTTTCAGACACTGTGTCTCATCCCATCAACTAGATTGGTTGAGCAATCTGACATCTTACGGGTTCCGTGGCTCCCACAAATTGCTGGTCCAACAAGAACTGCCTGATAGACTCCTGACAATTGCTGGCCGTTGGAAAGTGTGACACTGAATGTGTCTTTGCAGTTTTTACTTTGGGGTTTACCTGATATGACATATAATACTAGAATGTCATAGAAGGAAGGTCAGCGAGTCCAACTCCTCCACTTTATGGATGACTGTATATAGACTTTGGAAGAGGAAATGACTGGTTGGAAGTGGACCGCACTTAGGCCAGTGGTTTCCAAACTGTGTTCTGAGGAACCCCAGGGTTCCATGGGGGCCAAGATGGGGTTAGGAAGGATGGAGCAGGGGAGCAGGGAGAGGATACACATTGAAGCCCTGGGCCCTTACCCCAGCTTCAACGAGTACAACCCTGCTATTTTCCACTCTTTATAAAATTTCTCTTAAAGAAAGTGTTCCAATGATTTTTTTTTTTCTGTGCCTCTCCTGATCTCCAATGATTTTTTTTTTCTTTTTAAGTTTGAAAGCCACTGTTTGAGTCTAATCTACTTAGTGTGAAGACAGAGAAGTTGAGGACCAGATTCTGGCTGAATTTACAATGATAAAATAGACCATTTGTCCAGTCACTCATTCTAGGTCCTAGGGATCTAGCAGCGAACAAAACAGTCTGCCCTCTTGAAGCTGGCACTCTCTTTGTGAAATCAAGCCATAAATAACTAAACATACAGAAAAATATCAGCATGCATGCTCAAAGAAGAAAATAAAGCAGGCGAAGGGTGTGATGAATGATCAAAGGGTAAAGTTTCAGGTGGGCTGGGGGATGAGGCCCACTCTGAGGCGGAAAGAAGGGTGGGAGAGCCACGCACTCTGAGAGGAGAGTGTTCCAGCCTGTAAGATCAGCAGGTGCAACAGCCCTGCACACAGATGTGCTTGCATTTTCAGAAGGAAGACAAGCTGTCTTTCCGGGCAGGAAGTGAGTTCCAAAAGGACCTTGCAAAGCACCTGAGCGGGCCAGGCTCAGGTGGGGTGCCCACCCCACAAATGTGGGCACAGCAGGACCCGGCACAACTCCTCCCATGGAGGCAGGGGATGCTACAGGTGTTTTGGTCTGCCTCCCATGCCTGGTCCAGTGCTGCCTTGGGCAGCTCCTGCCACCCCACCTGAGGCCCCAGAGCCAAGTGTGGCTGAAGTTATTGTCATTGGCAGGTGGCTCAGGTGTGTTCTGGGTAGTGGACCCACTGGGGCCTCAGGGGTGGATGCTGGGAGGACAACACTGCCTCTGTGAGAACCTTGACTTTGGTGAATTCTTTCCTCAGTCACCCATGTGCCTGTCTTTGTCACTCAGATGAGGGACAAGACACCCCAGGGTTGATGGAGAACTCATATCCCAGGAATGAGGGTGACTGGGCTGGTGTTCCAGCTCTGCCACTAATCACTGTGGGTCCTCCGCCCACTGGTGACCTGCCTCCCCCTCAGTTTTCCCATCTGTAACTTGGGAGTGGGGACACATCCCTTGGACGTTACGGTGAGGGACAAAAAAAGTCATGGATGTGCCTGGCAAAGTGCCTAGCAAATATTCATCACAAAATATCTTTGATGAGTGAATGTTGAATAAATGGATCAACAAGTGAAAAGAAAATGATCTTGAAATAGAAAAGCATAGGTAATGCAGCAGTTTTCAAACTTAACTGAAGAACATCCTAGAGAAGTCATTAAACTTATTAAAACAGATTACTGGACTCCAACCTGGTCTGGTTAATATTTGTTAATAGTTTAATTGTGAGCTCATCTGCACAAGGACTTGGTTTTTCTGTGTGAATTCTGTGTGGCTTGGGTGGTGGAAGGACCGTCTGAGCTGGTTTGCTTTGGCCCTGGCCAGGCACCCAGAGTTATCAGCAACTCGGGACCAACCTTCATGGTAATCACCCTGTAGGTTGTGTCAGTTCAAGCTCTAAACCACAGGTGATACAGGCTTGGGGCTTTGCGTTTTTATGGGGGACTTTGTGTTGTTTCACCCAGAGTCCCGCTCAGAGACAAGCCATTGGCACGTTTCATTGGCCCAGCAGCTGTTGGAGGGTCCCGGCTTTAAGCAGCGTCTCAGTTCAACTGCCCCTCACACAGCCCAGAATGACAGGCCCTGTAGCTGCCAGTTTCTGATCTAATAATCACAGCATCAGCTTTCTCTCTCATGGCACTGGCTTTCAGTTCCTTCTTCATTTCTGCCCTTTCTTTCTTGTGAAGTCAACCATGTCTCATGATTTTATTTTATATCATGCTCTTTGTTCTGGTTGTTGTTGTTGTTGATGATGATGATGATGTTGTTCCTAAAGCTGGAGAGGTTCCTTTTTAGCTTAGCACTCTATTACTGGAGCTAGAAGTCTCTCCAAAGTTCTTTAAGACATGAGTAGAACCACCAGTTTTTCCTGTTGCAGGCGTGTGCGTGTGTGTGTGTGTGTGTGTGCGTGCGTGTGTGTGTGTGTGTGTTGCCCAGACATAACCTGAAGTTCAGCCCAGACTGCTAGGTGCACTTTCAGAATCAAAATGTCCTCATCAAAAATCATTCCCGGAGTTCTTTATCTGCCTGAGATGACAGCGTTTTCTGTAGAATGAACTCTGCTCTGATTCACATCTTAGTGTCACACTAATAATACTATTTATCAGGCACTTGGAATGTGCCAGGTACTATGCCCAAAGCTTTGCATAAACCATTTACTTTTATCTTCTCACAATCCTATCAATTAGATACTATATTTATACCTATTTTACAAAGTGGGAAACAGGCATTCAGAGAGATTAGCTAACATAATCAGCCAAGACTGGAATCTTTCTTAATTTCTACATTTCTATATCCCCTCTTATCACGATTTCAGAATTGCTTTGCAAGCAACACCCCAGCTTTCCTACCAGACTCCATAGGCCAAGCAATCATTTGCACATTGGTTAAGAAAGTGAGATCAGATGACATGATGTATGCAAAAAAAAAACTTTTTGTAAAATGTACAGAAATGACATTGCTGGGTGGTGGTGGCTGTACCTCCTACTACTGTGATGGAATCAGTATCTTTCAGTTCACTGAAAGTAACTTGTGTTTTACATGTTTAACCTCTCAAACCAAATGGATAAAAATTTATTTTACCCAAACGATTCTTTGGACTCAAGTAGAAGACAACTGAATGGAAAATCGGGTGATACTCTGAATGTGTTGGTTACACATTAGAAACATCTAACTATTTGGAAAGCAAGTCATGCAGGTGACCTATGTTGATTCATTCTTCTTAAATCAGCAGGTGTTAACTGAGCCCCTGCCAAGTGTCTAACAGCCTTGGTCGATCTATGGTTTTTTTTCACTTTTTTTTTTTTGGCCACATGGCATGTGGGATCCTAGTGCCCCGACAAGGGATCGAACCTGTGCCCCGTGCAGTGGAAGCATGGAGTCCTAACCACTGGACTGCCAGGGAATTCCCTGTTTTTTCTTTCTTTCTTTCTTTCTTTTTCTTACTTTAAAAATAATTAACTTGTTATTCTGGAATAATGATAGATTTACAGAAAAGTTGCTGAGATAATACAGATAGCTCCATACATCCTTCATCCAGTTTCCCCTAATGTTACCATCTTATATAACCACAGTACATTTGCCAATCCTCAGACATTAATATTGGTACATTAGTATTAACTATAGGTTTCACCAGTTTTTCTACTGATGTCCTTTTTCTGTCCCAGGATCCAATCCAGCATCCCACACTACATTTGGTGGATCCATTTTTAGTCCAGCTCACTTAGAGAGTATTAAAATAGCGATGTTTTCTTTGCTTCTCTTTGGGATCAAATTCTAATTCCATTTCTAATTCTACAGGGAAAAGAAGCAGACAAATGATAAACAAATCTCCAGGCTGGTTTGACTCTCATTTGAATTAGGAGTTCACGCATCAGTCCTGAGGGTAACTCACCTCTGTCCTCCTGAGATCAACACATAAAGAAAAAGCTCCTCTTCAGCCCCAGCTCATGGTATCGTGTCCATTAATGGGGGGCAAGAGTTAGGACCAGGCTTGACAGAGCAAACTGCTCGGTCAAGCCCCAAGACCGGCTGAGTCACTGAAGAATTCCACCTTCCTGATCACCAGTTGGGAAGAGTCCCAGCAGTCCAATAGAGAAGATACTCTTTGATCTCCTCCTTCAGTTCATTCATTCTTTACCATTCATTATTAATTTATTCAGCAAACATTTATTAAGTCCCTACAGTGTGCCAGGTACTGAATTAAGTGCTGGGGGTATAACAGGAGCAAAACAGAAATATGGAACATTAAATAGTTCTTTAATTTATTCTTGAATACCTACTAAGTGTTCAACACAGAGCTAGGTTTGGCCACCCCTCGAGGCATCTTAGTTCCCCGACCAGGGAACGAACCCGTTCCCCCTGCAGTGGAAACACGGAGTGTTAACCACTGGACTGCCAGGAAAGTCCCAGGAGAAGGGTGTTCTTGATACAGGTCCTGTCCTCAAGGAATGCACTAGCCAGAGAGACAGGACAGACCACTGAAGGCAGCCTGAGATAAATAGTGCAGATGGTAAGGAGAAAGAGAGCGCTAACAGTGAGGGTGATCAGGGAAAGCTTTAAGGAGAAAGCCCAGATCTTAAGCTGGGCTTTATGGTGAAGTCTGCGTAGATAGTAAAAAATAAATAAGTAAATAGAAGTTGTGTAGCAGGAAGAAAAGCAGGATTGTGCACTTTGTGTTTACAAATGAGAGAAGAGATTGGCCTGGCTTGAGAAGGGTCTCTGGGTGTGCGGCCAGAGGAGCATATGTTTGAAGATGTGATTTGAGTTCTGTTTGCTCTAAAGAGAGTCTTCCTGTCTCCCAGGGACATCTGAGCCCTTAGTAGATGTGCCTAAACTAAATCCTAGAAAGGCAGATCCCAAGAGCCTTTGCAGAGCCACCCTGCTCTCCCTACCTCACCGTGGGAACTGGAGGCTCTGGAGTTGAAGGGCATGTCCCTGGTGGAGGCAGTGAGCTGTGGTGGAAAGAACACTGGCTTCGTGGCCCTCAGGAGTTGGAGGCCTAGCTCTGCTGTTTTCCAGTGTGTGACCGTAGCCAAGCTACTGGCTGAGCTTCTGTTTCCTCATCTGTAAAGAGGAGATAGCCACAGTACCTACCTCAAAGGGGTGTCATGAAGATTACATGAAACTATGAGGCCTCAGAACCTGGCACAGAACCTGGCACCAAGGAGGTACCAAAGAGTGGTAGCCAGGAAAAGCAGTAAACAGCTGGTGGGATCGAAACCTGTGGTTCCATGAGAACTTCAAGACTCATGTAACGTAGACGGAGGTCTATGTAGGTAGGTAGGTAGGTAACAGACCCCACCAACTGAAGTCTTGGACAGCTGGGGCAGTGAATACTGCCAGTCAGCAGTAATGAGCTTCAACTATCAGTGGTTCTGAAAGAGGGAGGCATGGGCATTCCTCTGCAGTGGTGCCCTAATTTGGGCAAATCTCAAATGAGGAGATGCTCTAAGACGGTATTTTCTCTTTATAGCAGAGACTCACTTGGCGGTCCCCTGACCACATACACACACACACACACACACACACACATATACACTAAGACTGTAGGGTGACTAGTTCACAACATTTGTATTATCCCAGTGTCCCTTCAGTAGTTCAGGGAGAGTCTGTAGGGTAGGACAGGCTACAGCCTGGAGGGGTGCAGTATTGGTTTCTACCTTAGAGCAGAATCCCGAATGGACTTCTGGGTCCACCAAAGAAAACAGAGAGAGAAGAGCAGGGGCAATGGCCCTGAGAACTTTGTGAGGTTCCAGAGAACCTTCTAGATACATTCTCTCTGCCTGTTTCATCTCAAGGTAATCAGTAGATCCTTCAGAGGAAAGTTGTGGAGGTTGTGTCTAGATTCTGGGGGAGAGGCACACAGGGGCTGAGTGAGTCCCCTGGCCCTGAGAAAAAGTTCCGAGGGCACCTTGACAGGAATCCAGGTGAGGAACCAGGGGCAGGCACTGCTGTTTCCATGGCAAACTGAGGTAAGATGATTTGAACTTTTTATACCAATTTTTTAGTAAACTCTTACGGTTAGAGAAAGGTCTCTGTGGAATATTGTTATTATCCATAAGAAGTATTGTTTTTGTTTTTTGGTTTTTTAAATGCTTACTAAGTCAGAGTTGTTTTGCTTTTGGCTAAAGCCAATAATGCATTCAGAACAGAGAAGGAAAATGTGAGTTTTGTCATATATTCTAGTTCCAGTTTCTGCTACCATAGAGAGCATGACCTAGGGTATATCCGGCCTTTATTCATTTCTCCATTTAGCCAGCTAGCCAGCCATCCAGCCACCCACTCAGCCATATTTATTAAGCTCAACCTTTATCCTGAGCTGGGTTTCTTACCTGTAAAATGAGAGAATTAGTCTGGTTTAGTATTTTTGACCTAGGCTCCTAGATCCTTAGGAGTTTCAGGGCTGAGCTTTCAGGGCCTTCTTTCCCAGGGTTGGCTGGGGCGATTGGGCCTGAGACCCCACTTGCCTTCAACCCAGAAAAGCCCTGTTTTTAGTTGTTTTGTAATACACATTAGGTTTTCATTTGAGATTTCTTTTGAATGGAGGCTCCTTGGCTGAAAAATCGCTGCCCCAGAGGGTATCTATGGACCTTCCAGTGGTGCAGTGGTGACACTGCAGCTTCAAGCCAATTTTTTTTTCAATCGGTGCCCTTGCAGTATAGGATTTAGAAATAAAATGGTGAATAAACCAGTTCCCTACCCACCTCCCGCACAGGGGCTCGCTGTCTCTGTGAGGATAGACTGAGATTACAAGTGTGAAAACCTGCTTGGGTAAACGACTGTTGTTAAGATAATACTAATAATAATGATCATAGTGGAGTCGGGCAGTCAAGATATACCCACAGTGAAATACAGCCTATAATTCAGCCTACAAGTAGGGATCAGGTAAAAGCAGTTGACTCCCAGGGTCTCCACACAGGGACTCAGAGAATTGCATGGCTTTCCTGGGAACGCTACTCTGCTCGCCAACGCCTCCACAGAGGCTGCCGAGCCCCCTGATTCCCCGGTGCCCACCACTCCCGCAGGTGGGGGAGCAGGGCCGCAGTGAGAGGGGCTTCACGGTGATTGGCTGAACTGGAAGTTGTTGCTAGGCTACCAGTCCGAGGCAGACTGGGGCCTCTAGTCCCATCCTCCACTGCAGATTCATCCTGCACAGCCAATTTAATTCGGGCACCCTGTGAACGAGATCCCCAGCAGTTTAAATTGTCAGCTGCCAAGTGCCCATCTTTCTAGGATTTAACACTTAGCAAGAGGTTATGTGAGGGAGGGAAAGAGAAGCCCTGTTTTTACACTCTGGGTCACCTTGAGTAGCTTCTTCTCTCTCTGGGCTGCAGTGTCCTCCCTTGATTTCTGGTTTCATTCATTTATTCATTATTCATGCATGCATCTATGTTTATTAAGTGCCTGCCATGTTCCATGCACTATATCAAATGCTAGGGACAAAGGGATGAATGAGATGGAGACCATCCTTGCCCTCATGAAGGGGGAAACATCACACACTTAAGCATATAAGTGAGATAAACACATATCTATTTCTTTCCTTCCTCGTCAATGATTTTACTAAGCCCCCCTTTTCCCCTGCTAAATCTGTAGGGTCCCCCAAGTTGACAGGGTAAGGAGTGCTGCTGCCAGCCATGCCTAAACTACATTACCCCTCACCCATACCCTTACCACTCCCTGAAACCAGGGTACATCCTCTCATCTCCACAGTGCTTTCACTTTGTTCTCTTGAACCCACAAGTGAGCCTGAGTGAACCTTTTTTTTTTTTTAAATAAATTTATTTATTTTTATTTTTGGCTGCATTGGGTCTTCGTTGCTGTGCATGGGCTTCTCTCTAGTTGCAGCGAGCGGGGGCTACTCTTCGTTGCAGTGCGCAGGCTTCTCATTGCGGTGGCTTCTCTTGTTGCAGAGCACAGGCTCTAGGCGCATGGGCTTCATTAGTTGTGGCACGTGGGCTCAGTAGTTGTGGCTTGCAGGCTCTAAAGAGTAGGCTCAGCAGTTGTGGCATATGGGCTTAGTTACTCCGTGGCATGTGGGATCTTCCGGGACCATGGCTCGAACCCATGTCCCCTGCATTGGCAGGCAGATTCTCAATGACTGCATCACCAGGGAAGCCCTGAGTGCACCTTGATAAAGATATGGGGCGGAGATCATTTTCCCCTGTTCAGATGAGAAAGCTGAAAGCCAGAAACATCAAGAAACCCTATCCATGGTCACATGGAGAATTACTGGCATAACCAGTATTGAGCACTTACAATGTGCCGGCTCTTAAAAAATTATCTTCTTCATAACAACCCAGTAAGGTAAGTATTATTATTATTCCCATTTTATAGGTGGCAAAATTGAGGCTGGAAGAAGTTATTTGACTTGCCAGTGGTGACCCAGATAGTATGTGGCAAAGCTGGGATTTGAACCAAATCTCCCTGGCTCCAAAGCCTGAGCTTTTTCCAAAAAATGCGTCTGGTCACAGAAAAGAGTCTCTGAGTGGCTGACACTGGAGTGGCTTCGACATGCCCTTCAAAACCTCCCAGTCCCAGGATCTTATTTAATTTCCTGCTGAAGTTCTTGGCCCAACAGGCTTGTAAAACGGTGAATTGGCCGCATTTATCAATATAGTTAACTCTGTTATCTATCCATCTATCTGTGATGATCTTGCCTTCAAGTTTTTATTGGGTAATTAAGTCAAGTAACTCTTCCCTGTAAGCATCTCCATTCCTT
Source organism: Physeter macrocephalus (assembly GCF_002837175.3). Taxonomy (NCBI): domain Eukaryota; kingdom Metazoa; phylum Chordata; class Mammalia; order Artiodactyla; family Physeteridae; genus Physeter; species Physeter macrocephalus. The sequence goes on from NC_041231.1 coordinate 71,001,829, forward strand.
GCTTTGTTGGGTTTTTATTTTCCTTTGTTCACATACTGAACAAACACCAAGCACCCACCAAGTGTTGTGGGAGGCTTAGTGGGTGTAGGTGAGTGGGGCCCACTCCTCCCCTTGAAGAGTTCCCAGCTTAGAGCAAAGTTTCTGAAGGGTTTTCCATGGGCAAAGTGCGGTGATAGGCCATGGAGAGAGGAGGACCACAAACACCTGCCCTCAGAGAATCTCCTGGGTTTGGGAGACGGATGCAATTAGATAATAGAAAAGTGTGAAAAGAGGTGGGAGGGAGCAGAAGTTGATGTGGTAAGTGTGGGCTGGGGGTGGGGGCAGCCCGCCTTGAGTTCCCACAGTGCTGCTTTTAAATCCCAATTTGCTCTGGCCACTGTGGGACACTGTGTCTCAGAGCCCAGCAGCCTGCAGCTTGGAAGGAGGCCTTTAAACGGGAGAAGGTGCTGGAAAGAACAGAGTTGCATAAAGAAACAAGCTAAATTTATCCCTCCTTGTAGACCCCCAGCAATTGCTATGCTTAACACCTGACTTTCTATCAACAGAGACTTGTTTAACCAGCAGGTTAGTTGTTTTTCTCTGAGAAAGAGACAGAGAGAGAGGGGAAGAGAGAGAGAGAGAAAGAGATAGAGACTCTGAAGACAGAGAGGCACAGAGAGACACCTGAGGAGGAGCAAGGAGAGACAGAGGTAAAGGCATCCTTTGGTACCCAGCCCCGGTGAGCAGCAGGGAAGAATACTAAATTGGGTACCTGAGTGGGAGAAATCAGGCAATCTCCCGCCCCCTTCCTCCCTGCCTACCTTGCTAATTTCCAGAGAGCACCATTCTTCAGATGTAAGTATATAGGAGATGTCTGTGTTATCTTGGCCACTGCTTTGTTCCTGTCACCCGCTACCATCCCTATATAGCTGAGAGTTGACTGTAAGTGGATAATATACAAAAGCAATGATTTAAGTAAGTATTATAAGACTAAATATGCATGCCTTTGACCTAACATTCCCACCTCCAGGAATTTATCCTACAGAAAGTAATTAAGGAAACAGGCAAAGAATTTAGCAAGAGATTATTCATTGCAGCATTGTTTAGAAAAGCAAGGAAACTAACTACATAGCCAACCCCTGTTGGGGACCTGCTCAATAAATAATGGTATAACCTTACAATAGCTGTCCATACTGCTCGTAAATTGGGTTATAAATGGTTACTTATTGATGTGGAAAGACATGATTTATTAGGTGTAAAAAGCAAGTTACAAAATAGTGTATACAGTATGACTCCATATAAGTATTCTTATAAGTAATAAATATAAAATATATAGTCTAGGAAGACATATACCGAATGTTAATCTCTGGGTGGAGGGATTCTAAGACATTAAAATTTTTTTCTTTTTGCTTATCTGCGTTAAAAAATATTTTTTTTTCCACAATGAACATGTATTTCTTGTGCAATGAGAACAAATTTCCTTCCAGTGGTCCCAGCAAGCACCTCCTGCTGGGAGTCCAGGAGTGTACGGGCAAGCTGAATCAGGTGCTCCTGGCTCTGGGGCACTGTTGGAAAGGCCACCAACCCTTGTCAGGCCACTTCAAGCTGCTCATTAAGAATTTCCAAAACAGGGGGCTTCCCTGGTGGCGCAGTGGTTGAGAGTCTGCCTGCTGATGCGAGGGACACGGGTTCATGCCCCAGTCCGGGAACATTCCACATGCTGCAGAGCGACTGGGCCCCTGAGCCATGGCCGCTGAGCCTGTGCGTCCGGAGCCTGTGCTCCGCAACGGGAGAGGCCACAACAGTGAGAGGCCCGCGTACCGCAAAAAAAAAAAAAAAAAAAAAAAAAAAAGAATTTCCAAAACAGCGAGTCCCCACCCTGTTTCCACTCCCCATCCTGACTGGTCTTGCGGGCAAGAACTCAGTGACCCAACACCTTGGTATCAAAATGCTCAGTTGCTTCATAACCTACTGGGGGGTTGGCTGCCACCCTCCCTTGAGGCAAAACAGTTTGTACAAGTTGGTACTTGGTAAAGCTAACCTTGCTAAAACTGCCGGGCCTTCCCAGCTAGCCAGGAGCACCCTCCCCTGTAAGGGAGTGATGGCTAAAATGCTGTGTTGATCAGGTCAGCCCCTACCACACAGAGGCAGTTGTGATTCTGAATGTTGGAGAGAAAAAGCCGTCACCATGGCAACCCAGGCTCCCTCAGCCTCTGCGATCAGTCCAACACTCAGGGAAAGAAGGTGGAGTCTGGAGTCAGAACAAATACTGCCTGGCTGTCTGACCTCGGGTAGGACACTTAGCTTTTCTCTGCCTCAGCTTCTACATCTATAAAATGATACTAAAGTTCCTTATCCTACCCGCTCCCCGGATTAATGAGGAATAATCTGTGAATGGTAAAATGCAAGAGGAGTAGAGCATTCCTAGCTTTGGTTTGTCCCCAGATTGCTGTGTGTGACCTTGGGCAAATCATTTAAACGTTCTGTGCTTCAGATGCTCTATTTGTAAACAGGAAAGTAACATGCACTGTGATGGCTTCTCAGATTTATTGTCAGGTGCCCATGAGAATCCCAGAATCTCAGGGTTGGAAGGAATCTTACCCCTTACCACCCATGCAGGAATCCCTTTGATAAGTTCTTTGACCGAGAGGTACTTGTCCTGCCTCTGCTTGGTTACCTCCAGTGGCAAAGAGTTCATGACTGCACAACTTCCCAGGTAGCTCTTGCTGCATGACACTAATTGTAAGAAAATTCTTCTGTATATGATGTTTTACAACTAAATATTTATTTAAAAAATTAGCAGTTCTTTTCAGAGCTATTTCTGCTCCTGATTTTCCCAGTGGGTTTGCACAAGGTAGAAATTAGCAGCAATTGGCCAGAGGCAGGTACAGGCCCAGCTCTGAAAGCTTTTAGCTTACTGTAAAGGAGTATGGGTTCCAGGGAACCATACTTGGCACACATGAATGGGTTTTGAATCCCGTCGGATTCATGGAAATTTGGTGCTAGAAGGAACCCTGCAGATCACTGAGGCCACTCTCTCGCTTTAAAACTGAGACATCCGGCCCAGCCTGACCAAGTAGGTTACCAAGGATCCAGCCAGGAGCTGAACTTGGGGCTCCACTTCCCAGGGCAGTGACTCCACCTTGGGTTTAAGGAGGGCCAGGCTGATGGTGGCCCAAGTGCCCGCAGGTGATTCCTCCCCACCCAGCCCCCAGGCCTTCGGCGTCTCAACCCTGTCCTCTCCCCCACAGGCCCTGTACTGCAGCTGCTTTGTCCCTGTGTACTATGGCCTCTTTCCTCCAACTTACCGTGGCATGGTAAGTACCACAGTGTGGGAGGGGGGGTGAGCTGGGATCCAGGGGTGCCTCAGGGCCCCTGTGACCCACATTTGGGAGGAGTGGTCTCAGAATTCAGTGGGAAGACCAAGAATTGAAAAGGTCCTTGTGGTTTCCTACTCAGAATTCCCAGCGTAGATAGATTTCTGGGGTTTTAAGAAGAACTTCTCCCCCTAAGTTGGGCTTCTCTCTGGACCCACCAACACATTACTGAACCCAGCAAGTCAAGGCTCCACAGGTTTGCCAGATTGCCCCAGTAGGTCTGAGACTCTGTACCTCTAATCAACTTCAGTTGATGCCAGTGCTGCTGGTACATGGACGACACTCTGAGTAGAAAGATTTAACCCATGCCCTCTCCTCATTTTATGTATAGAGAAAATGAGATCCAGGGATTAGGAATCAGCTAGTAGATGGACCCCCGTATTGCATGTCATTCATTTAATTCTCAGGCACCCAGAGAGTTAGAGCCTCAGTATCTGTGATCCTTTGTTCACAGCTGAGGAAACAGAAGCCCCAAGAGGGGAAGGGACTTGAGGGTGGACACACCCTCAAGTCAGGGGTGCTCTGGAGGGTGTTGAGGGTGTCTGACCTCAGCAGAGGGAGGCAGCTTGGACCCAGGGCAGTCTGGAGGAGGGATATTTCACAACCTGCTCAGACCCACCACATGTGCACCTTCTCAAAAGGCCCTGTGGATGAGCTCCTTTCCCCGGCCCTGCCCTCAGCCATTGAGGGACTCCACGAGGGGTCACGTGACAGGGAAGCATTCATTCCTGCTTCATTCAGAGTATGGATGCCCCCTGACCTCGGTGTCAATGCTTCTCCCAAGGGACCCATTTCTTTGCTCTCCCTGAGTGGGGGAGAGGACCTATGACCCCAGAGGAGCATTTCTCACTCTGCCTCCCCCCTCTGCCCTGCAGTGGTACATCGACGGGGGCTTCTCGAGCATGCAGCCCTGCTCCTTCTGGATGGACTCCATCACCATCTCTACCTTCAGTGGTCAGCAGGACAGCTGCCCGCGGGACTGCCCCGCCATCTTCTGTGACTTCCGCATGTTCAACTGCTCTTTCAGTTCTCCCTGGAGAACATCGCCAGGATGACCCATGCCCTGTTCCCCTCAGACCTGGTGGTAAGAGACAGGAGGGACCGGGGAGGTGGGCAAGGAGAGCCGGGAAAGGGTGATGGGGGCTGGAGTGGGATGGGGGAGCCAATGAGGCCCACTCAGTCCATCTCAAATGATCCCTTAAACTTCCTCCTAAAGCTGTATCCCAGCCTTGCTGCCAGCTGGGTATGTGACCTTGAACAAGGGCCCTACGTGCTCCCAGCCTCAATTTTCTCCCCTGCAAAATGAGATGATCTCAGAACCACTGATAGCAATGTTGGCTGAACTCTCCCATTTTCACATGCAATGTGGGTTCAGCAAACTATGACCCAGGGGCAAAATCCAGCATATGACTTGTTTTTATACAGCCTGTGAGCTAAGAATGGACTTTCTATTTTTAAAGCATTGTTTAAAAAAAAAAAAAAACACAAGAAGAAGAAGTGACAGAGACTATATGTGGCCTACAAAGCCCCAAATATTTACTGTTTGGCCTTTTACAGAAAAGGCATTGTGGGCAATATCTGGTGTAATCCTCCAGCATCCTCTGTGATAGATACTGTTATTATTCCCATTTTACAAGTGAAGAAACTGAGGCTGTGAGAGGTTACATTCACACAGCCACCCAGCCAATAAGTGGCAGCACTGGGATTTGAACCCGATCTCCAAATGCTGCTCTTTATACTGTCCAAATGCACCTTCTCTGGTTCTACTATAAACATCGCACCCTCTCCGGCCCAGGGGAAGCTGATGATCAGCTGTTCTTAGCAGGTAGTGAAGGATGGGCCCATTTTGAAAAGCTCATCATATAAAGCTTAAGAGCAATGAAAGCAGCGGCTTTGGGAGAGGGACCATGGGTCTCTCTGTTGCTACAGCCTTAGTTATTTCCTGGTGCCCCACCTTGCAGATCCTGCACAATTATTACTACCAAGGGTACGAAGATGCTGTTTCGTACTTGAGGCGGCTGAGTAAGTACCGTGTGGCGCCCCGAGGAAGGTGGGGCAAAGACAGGAAGTAGAAGGGCTGGATAGAGGAGCATTTCCCCCCAGTTTGTGAACTGGAGGTGCTCTTCACCCAGGAGAGCTGGAAATGGGCAGCCTTCATTGTCCAGATGTTACTGTGGCCAGAAATTAGGACCACTGTGGAAAAGGGGCTTTAGGTTAACTGATGGGATGGTGTCTAGGGCTTTTGTACAAATGTATTTCTGAATTTAAAAACTATGATTAGGAAACACATAGCTCATATCTCCCTAGAGCATTCCAGTCTCATATCATTACATTTTCTTGCATTTTATTCTCTTTCCAATGAAACACTATTGTTATTGTAGAACTAGAGGTGACTAGTCTATGTTTGTGTGAGACTTTTGAGTGACATATTGATCAACAAATGAGAGAGAAGAGCCCTTGACCTAAGTTGGTTTGGAAAGCATGGTCCCACCCCTGTGTATCCTCTGTGCATAATCTGGGTGGAAGGAAGATTCCAATGGCATGCACTACACACGCTAACTCCATGAAGGCCATGCAAACATCTTTGTTAAAAGGAAAGAAAAAATGCTTTTCTATATTTAGAATTAATTCCATAGAGCATATTTCCAGAAAAAAGGGATTTCTGGATCAAAGAGTATTTACCTAATGTTATATCATAAATTTTTTTCCATGTTGCCGTATGGTCTTTGTAACTGGCTTTTTGGCACCTGTATAATATTCCATCACAGTTGTACAGAATACTTTGATCATTCTTTGAGTTTCCAAATGTTCACTATTATAAACAATGCTGTGGTGAACTTTTTGTGTATGTAGTTTTAGAAAATATATTTAAGGAGTGAGATTAAGGGGCTGAATGAGGTTTTTCTTGTAGGATATGTGCACTTCTTTTCTTCAAAATTGCTTCCTGCTGGGACTTCCCTGGCAGTCCAGGGATGAAGACTCCATGCTTCCATTGAAGGGGGTGCAGGTTCAATCCCTGGTTGAGGAACTAAGATCCTGCATGCTGCGTGGTGCAGCCAAAAAATTGCTTCCTGCTTTCCTAAGGTCCCCTGTCCTAACTCTTTACTTTCTCCTGGGTTCATTTTCCTGACTAGGGGCGTAGGGAGCGGGAGCACAGGATGGAGAGAATGTGGGCTCTGGAGGCAAGTAGCCCTGGACCAGGATCCCTATCCCCCAAGCTGTGTGAGCTCCAGGAAATCACTCTCCCTCTCTGAGTCTTAGTTCCAAATCTGTAAAAAGTGTTTAGATCCTGGTTTTTGACACACCAACTATGTGACCTTGAGCAAGTAATTCATCTCCTGGGGCCTGTTTTCTCATCTGTACAAGGTGACTGATGGTGGAACCTACCTCTGAGTTTTTTTCCTAGCCATGGTCAATCCAGTCCACTGCCCCCTCTGACCTCTCTGCAGACAGACTCCTCCTAACGCTGACTGTCCTCTGACAACTGCCCCATCTTCCACATTTTCACAGGTGACCGCTGTGAAGCCGAGCCCCCAGTATCCAAAAGGAGGACGACATGAAGGGTGTGGTGGTGGTGGAGATGAGGTCTCACCTACAGAGCTTAGGGAATAGGAGGGTCTGGCTAGGGCCTGTAGTCCTTTCTGCCCCAGGTGGGGAGCCCCTCCATTCTTTCCTCAGTGATGGTGTATATTGAGGGCTTGAGGTTTGGGGACCCCCTGATTTGGTTCTTGGATCTCGGAGCAGACACCAATTCCCTGCCCCAGGAAATCCCGCTACACCTCAGATTGCATCCTGGCTACCTGGCTGCCTCCACACCTGTCTCTCCCCTAGAACTTTTCCTTTCTCTTCCTCTCAGGGCAAGCCCTGGGAAGACTTACAAAGTGGGTTGTTAAGCATCTCTAGTCTCCCCCATTTCTCAGTAGCCCCTTACCCTCTCACCCTCCCCGCTTCCACCCTTAGCTGGTGTGGACATTTTCACAGGTATGTACGGCAGTCTTAAACCCAAGGATGAAACTCTAATAGTAGTAGCATTGCAGGCATCCACTCCTGAATTGAAGCAGTATATGGAGGATGGCAGGTTTTCCCCAATGGCCCTGGAATCACTCCAAGTAGGAACAGACACAACTCATAAGGGAGAAAAAAACTTGTGCTGGCTGCCAGCTGTTTTTGCTTCCTCTTCCAATCTGCAAATGTGTGCATGGCTTTCTCAGTGCAAGTTTCAGCTCCAGCACCTAAATCCTCTTGGGATTGGTGGGCCTGGAGTTTTCTCCCGGCACCAGATGCAAGCAGGAAATACTGACATAGCCTGAGAAAACCCCACCTACCATCTGGGAACAGAAAACGGAATTCTGCTCCAGCCTCCTGCCTGCTTTCTGAAAGAGGGTCAAGCTCAGGTAGGAAGCCACACCTGCAAGGTGTCACCCTCAACTCCTCAGCTCACATCCTGGCATCCTCTTCCTCCTCCCTCCTAAGGGTTCACATCTACCTAATTATTCCTGCCACCAGGTGAGCCTCCCTCTCCACCCTTGGCCTCCCCTGACAGCGGCCTTCTACCCCAAAGGAAAGGACACTGCTTGATGGCATCCTTGAAAATCCACATTCCCCACACAGACACATGTACATGGTGAGGTTGGAGCTCAGCGGATGCCATGTCTGAAATATCCATCCCATATCCAGCCATGTCCGGCCAGACTGACCTTCCTCCCTCCCTTCCTCCCGCTCACAATTGGGTAAGTTTTGACACAGACACAGACACACTGACACAGACACAGACACACACACCTGTGAAACCAGCACCACAATCAAGATAGGGAACAATCCATCATGCCTGAAGTTTCCTCAGCCCCTTTGGGATCTCTCCCACCTTCCCTCACCCCACTATCCCCAAGCAAACCCTGATGTCTTTCTGTCATTATAGATTAATTTGCATTTTAGAGTTTTTGATCGATGAACTCTTATAGTATGAATTCTTTTTGTCTGCATTCTTTCACTCAGCATAATTATTCTGAGATTCACCCATGTCACTGCATGGTATAAATAGTTCATTCCTTTTGGCATTCCAATCCACTGTATGAATATACCACAGTTCATTTATCCATTCACCTGTTAATGGGCATTTAAGATGTATCCAATTTGGGGCTGTTATGAATAAAGCTGTTATGTACATTCATGCATGAATTTCTGTATGAACAAATGCTTGCATGTCTCTTGGGTAAATACCCAGGAATGGAATGACCCGATCATATGGTGGATGCATGTTTAATATGTAATGTGTATATATCTACAAATATATGTGTAACATATAATATTTTAATATAAAATGTAATGTATTTAATTGTAGTAAAACACACATAACATAAAATTTACCATCTTAGCCATTTTATTTTATTTTATTTTATTTTATTTTATTTATTTATTTTAACATTTTTATTGGAGTATAATTGCTTTACAATGGTGTGTTAATTTCTGCTTTAAAACAGAGTGAATCAGTTATACATATACATATGTTCCCATATCTCTTCGCTCTTGCGTCTCCCTCCCTCCCACCCTCCCTATCCCACCCCTCTAGGTGGTCACAAACCACCTAGCTGATCTCCCTGTGCTATGCAGCTGCTTCCCACTAGCTATCTATTTTACCTTTGGTAGTGTATATATGTCCATGCCACTCTCTCACTTCGTCACAGCTTACCCTTCCCCCTCCCCATATCCTCAAGTCCATTCTCTAGTAGGTCTGTGTCTTTATTCCCGTCTTCCGTCTTAGCCATTTTAAGTGTACAATTCAGTAGTGTTAAACATACACTGGTGTGCAACCAATCTCCTGAACTTTTCCACCTTGCAAAACTGAAACTCTACACCCATTAACCAACTCTCCTTTTCCCCCACCCCCTAGACCCTGGCTACCACCATTCTATTTCTATGAGTTTGAATACTTTAGGTACCTCATGTAAGTGGAATCATAACAGTATTTGTCTTTTATTTTTTGCGGTACGCGGGCCTCTCACTGTTGTGGCCTCTCCCGTTGCGGAGCACAGGCTCCGGACGCGCAGGCTCAGCGGCCATGGCTCACGGGCCCAGCCGCTCTGCAGCACGCGGAATCCTCCCGGACCAGGGCACGAACCCGTGTCCCCTGCATCGGCAGGTGGACTCTCAACCACTGCGCCACCAGGGAAGCCCTATTTGTCTTTTTGTGACTGGTTTATTTCACGTATAACGTCCTCAAGATTCATGCATGTTGTAGCATGTGACAGGATTTCCTTCCTTAAGGCTAAATAATATTCCATCGCGCATATAGAGCAGATTTTCTTTATCTATTCATTCGTCAGTGGACATTTGGGTTGCTTCCACCTCTTGGCTATTGTGAATAATACTGCAATGAACATGGGTGTGCAGATATCTCTTCAAGATCCTATTTTCAATACTTTTGGATATGTACAGACTGAGAAACATACCCAGAATGTATGTCTAACTTTTTAAGAAGTTACCAAATTGTTTCTAGAGTGGTTGTACCATTTTACATTCCCAACAGTGAATGACAATTCCAGTTTCCCCACATTCTCACCAACACTTGGTATGGTCAGTCTTTTTAATATTAGCCATTCTAGTAGGTATGTGGTAGTATCTTATTGTGGTTTTAATTTGCATTTCCCTAATGACTAATGATGCTGAACATCTTTTCCTTGGCTTATTAGTTGCTCAAATATATTCTTTGGTGAAGTGTCTGTTCAACTCTTTTGCCCATTTTCCCCTAGACCTTTAATAGGCTTTATTTTTTAGAATCATTTTAGATTTACAGAAAAACTGTGAAAATAGGACAGAGAGTTTCCATATACTCCACATCTAGGTTTCCCTATTGTTGTAGGTCTCACACTTGTTAGATGTTATAGCATGGTACACAAATCATTTGGTGCATAGTATGGTATATTGTTTACAATTAGTGAACCAATGTTGATAAATCGTTACGAACTAAAGTCCATGCTTTATTCAGACTGCCTTAGTTTTTACCTAATGTCCTTTTTCTAACCCAGGATCCCATTCAGGATCCCTCATCACATTTAGTTGTGCTGTCTCCTTAGGCTCCTCTTGTCTGTCACAGTTGCTCAGACTCTCCTTGTTTTTAATGACCTACTGGCCAGATAGTTTGTAGCATGTCCCTCAGTTGGGATTTGCTTGGTGTTTTTCTCATGATTAGACTGGGGTTGTGGGTTTGCGGGGGAAAGACCACAGAGGCAAAGTGCCATTCTCATCACGTTGTATCAAGGGTACATGCTGTGAGGTGGTGTTTGTCAGCTTTTTCCACTGTAAATCTACTCTTCCTTTCGATACTGTGTGTCCTTCTTTGGAAGGAAGTCACTAAGAAGTAGGGAGTTATTCTCCACTTCTTTAAGGGCTGAGTATCTAAAGAAATTATTGGGAATTCTTCATCATGAGAGATGTGTCTCTTTCTCTGCCTATTCAATCATTTGTTTACCTATTCAATCATTTATTTATATTAGTATGGACCCGTTGATACTTATTTTATACTGTGGGTTATTACTCAGTCCTCCTTTATTTATTTTGTTACTCAAATTATTCCACCTTTGGCCATTGGGAGCCCTTTCAATTGACTCTTTTGCCCATTTATTTTTATTTTTTTGGCTGCACCTCACACAGCTTATGGGAGCTTGTGGGATCTTAGTTCCCCAACCAGGGATAGAACCTGGGCCCTCAGCAATGAAAGCATAGAGTGCTAACCACTGGACTGCCAGGGAATCCCCATCTTTTGCCCATTTAAAAAATGGAATTGTTTGTTTTCTTATTAAGAGCTTTTATGTATTCTAGATAAATGCCCTTTATCAGAAATATGATTTGCAAATATTTTCTCCCAGTCTGTGATTTCTCTTTCCAACTCCTTAACAGTGTCTTCTGAAAAGGAGAAGTTTTTAATTTCGATAGGGTCCATAGTAAATTTTTTCCTTTGTGGATCATGCTTTTGGTGTCTTTATCTAAGAAATCTTTGCCTCACTCAAGATCACAAAAAGCCTTTTTCCTTTGTCATATTTTCAAAGTTGATTTGGTTATTCTAGGTCTTTTGTCATTTTATATGAATTTTAGAAATGGTTTGTGAATTTCCACACAGAAAACTATCGCACTATGTTTTTCTTGTCAACCTATTCTCTCATCCTCTGCAATTACCACCTCAAACCTTCTGCTCCCAATTTCCAGCCTCCTACCCCACCTGACTTCCTACTTCACAAGAAAAACCAAAGCCATCAGAGGGGAGTTCTCTCAACTTTGTACCACCAAATATACAGACTCACCTTTCCCTGACCCCCTCCTTCTTAGCATGTGAAAGGAAGCATCCTTCTTCTGCCTGTCTAAAGCTCACCCCATCACCTGGGCCCAGACACCATTCCAATCTCAGGATTCTCTAGTTTTCCATTATTCCCTCTCTCTCCAACCTCCATCTCTCAACTGGATCCTTACCAGCAACGTTTTTTTTTTTTTTTTTTTCTAGGGTGCTACACTAGTGTGTTTTAATATATAACAAACCAGTTGCTTAAACAAGATTTTTTCATAATCACTCACACATCTTTGGGGTCCCTCAGTGTCTACCAGCAACGTTTAAATCTACCCCAGTCTTGTCTGTTTTAGAAAACTTTCCCTGGGTTCCCCTCTCCACCTCTCCTGATCAATCCTGGTTCCTTCCTCATCTCACCCTGCTTTTCCTCCCTGGGCCAACTCCTCCACTGCCACCGTTATGGCTTCAGTGACCATCCAGAGGTGGGGCTCCCAAATATATATCTCTAACCCTCATCTCTTCTCTGAGATCCAAATACATGTATCCAGCTACCCACTTGTCATCTCTCCTTGGACATCTCAAAGGCCCCTTACACTCAACATGTTTCCAAAAAAGCAAACTCCACTCTCCCCACTTCTCCCCAGGCCCACCCCTCCATGGTTGTATTCTGAGCCAACGGCACTGACATTCATCCAATTGTGTAAGTCCCCCCTCCCCATCTGTGGAAAAATTGTCTTCCTCAAAACTGGTCCCTGGTGCCAAAAAGGTTGGGGACTGCTGGTGTAAGCCACATCCTTCCCCTCACCCCCCAATCAATCCATCGTCAGTTCTCATTTATTTTACTTCCTAAGCAGAATCCTCTATCTCTTTCTAACTCCTTCCAAGGGGAAGCCCCACACACCTCTCCCAGAACCCTGACAGCGTGCCCTGGGTCCCCTCTTGCTTTTCTCAGTGAGTCTCTGCACAGCAGCCAGAGTGATCTTGTCAAAACCAGAGACAGGTCTTCACCTCTCTGCTCATAAGTCTTCATGGTCTCTCTGAAAACCAAGGGTCTTTGATGCCGCCTGTAAGCCCTTGCATGGTCTGGCCCCTGTGGTCTCCTCAGCCCCATCTCCCATCACAAGTATCCCCACCCCTGTTCCACCTACACTGACCTCGCAGGGCCTTGGCTTCCTCCTGCTCCCTCGAACCTGTGACCTTTGTGTGTGCTGTTCGCTCTGCCTGGAATGTTCCTCCTCATCCCACCCTGACCACCCCCTGGACCTCTCCCCTGTCACGTCTCAGCTCAAATGTCACTCCCTCTGGGAAGCCCTCCCTGCTCCCGTCTCTCCTAGTACCACATTCTTCACTTCCTAGCACTTGTCTTGGTTAAAACTTGAGGTTATTGGCATGGTTAGTGCCTGCCCCCAGGCTAGACCGTAAGCTCCAAGAGGCCTATTTTTGTCTCCTTCAACTCCTCAGTGCCTGGTATAATGCCTGGCACATATTAGATGCTCAATAAGTATCCATTGAATAAGTGGATCAAAACACAATCAGATATTCAATATAAATTCAAGTAAGTAAAGAAAGGCCATTGAAAAGCACTAATCCAGGAGTTCCCTGCTGGCCTAGTGGTTAGAATTCTAGGCTTTCGCTTCTGGGGTTCAATCCCTAATCGGAGAACTGAGATCCTGCAAGTTGTGCAGCGCAGCAAAAACAGAACAAAAACAATGAAAAAGCACTAATCTTGTTTATGAGAATAATTTGGGAAACCATTTTTTGCAAATACTATGCTGATACCAGGGGTTAGTAATGCCACCTGTGACCCCATGCTGTTGTTTTTCCTAGATGCTGCTTACCTTAATTCTCCTTCCAAGAGAGTGATTCTCCCCTGGGTAGAAGTGTACTGCCAGATAGAACTCGCCCTTGGGAATGAGTGCCCTGAACACTGTCAACCAAGCCTCCAAACAGAGCGGGCCAGTCCAGAAGAATCCAGACAACTTCACACACAATGGGCTCCCAAAGGGGAAAGAAAAGGTGGCCGTGGTCCATCTCTGTCCCCACCTGTGCAGACACCTGAATCCACATGTGAGTGGCCTGTGGAGTCACCTGTTTCACCACCTGCATCGCCACTGGCCTCATCACCATCACATTCTCCAACTGACTTGCCACCTGTATCACTCCCAGCTGTGCACTTCCTCCCCAGCTCAACACCTGGCCTGTCACCTGTATCACCATCACAGCAGGTACAACTGACTGGATCACCACCCAGATCCCCCCACCCCAGTCATCTGTGTCATCCAGGACGTCCCTGGGGCCTTCCGCTGTGGGGACATCTCCAACATTGCCCCAGTGTTCTTCTTCAGCAACACCTGCACAGCCACCTGTGGAGGAACTGGGCCCAGAACAGCCCCAAGGTATGGACCCTTCTGGCTTCTCACAGCTTCCTCATGTCTGGAGCCCGTTGGCAAGTGTGTAACGACATGGTTGCTGATTAACAGTTGCTTTAGAGGGGTGCATTGGTGAAGTTAGCCCGTTAACTTTAGCGGCTCTACTTGCTATGAGGACAGACCACCACGAGAGGGCAGTGTACTTGACATTTGGTTTTTTTCTTCTTTAGTCCAGTGATTCTCAAAGTGTGCTCCCCAACTAGCAGCAATAGCACCACCTGAGAACTTGTTAGAAATGAAAATTCTCAGGCCCTACCACATACCTACTAAATCACAAATTCTTGGGGTGGGACCCAGCTGTCTGCATTTTTTACAAGCCCTCCACATTTGAGAGCGGCTGTTCTAGTAGATTTTTTATTGTGAAAGCTGCTGTGCCAGGGCAATGCTACTCAAGAAGGGGTCTGTGGACCAGTGCCAGTCCCTGAATTATTTGCTACTAGTTCACAATGAAATGAGTAGAGAAAGTGAGAGCAAGCATTTAGAAATGTTTATAGCAATACAGTAGAGCCATGACATCCAAGAGCTTGGTCATTTTCCTACTAATTCATTTATATTGTATTTCACAAAAGCACTATTCCATTATGGATTGTAAATAGTATTTTTAAAAATTGGTTCTTTACTACAGGTGAAGCACCCATCTGGGGGCTGCAAAGATGAACAGCTCTTAATTCCTTACTCTCAGGAAATCTCCCCTCCAACAGAGGGAATGGCATGGATACCAACCTCAAGAACGCAAAAGGAATTCTTAAGTACTATATAACTAACAAAAACAGTGTTGAGGGTATTCATAGAGAATAAGATCACATCTCTCTGGGGAGATAAGAAAGGCTTCTTGGAGGTGACAGGTGATTTGAAATGGGCAAGATTTTCTCTTTTTTTTTTTTTTTTTTTTTTGCGGTTCGCGGGCCTCTCATTGTTGGGGCCTCTCCCGTTGTGGAGCACAGGCTCCGGACGCGCAGGCTCAGCGGCCATGGCTCACGGGCCCAGCCGCTCCGCGGCATGTGGGATCTTCCCAGACCGGGGCACAAACCCGTGTCGGCAGGCGGACTCTCAACCACTGCACCACCAGGGAAGCCCTGAAATGGGCAAGATTTTGACAATTGTGGTTTGTGGGATCTGACAGAGTAGAAAGAACATTTCAGATTTTGTTTATTCCAGAGGCTCAGGTGCAGAGAAGGAAAGTGCAAGGTACATTCAGGATGAAGAGGATACCTGTTTGGCCACTGTGGGTGGTCTGGGTGAGGACCAAGGGAGAGGGGCCCAAATGATGGACCGAAGCCAGGTTGTAGGGTCCTCATGGTCCACCAGCCAAACTTCCATAGTTATTATGATAAACAGTAGCACAGATTAGCAAGGTTTCCTTCTTTGCGGATCTGCCCTGAGTCAGGGGTGACCCCCCTTTCTCTGGAATAGGTTCACTTTGTCTTTTTTGTTTGTTTGTTTTTCTTTTCTTTTCTTTCTTTCTTTTTTTTTTTTTTGAATAGGTTCACTTTGATTCTTTTAACAATGAGACAAAAATATCAGAACATTAAGAGTCAGAAAATTGTTCAAAGTCTTTCACCTGCTGTCTTCTTCCCTGTTACATGAAATGCATTTATTTTATGTTATTGCACCTGTGCTTAAAGGCAGCCATGTTCAGGGGCCTGAGAACTCCTGGACCCGGAGCTGGCACTCCTCACTCATATTGGGGGTGGACAGAGCATATGGATAGCCCAGTGGTTCATGACTGCGGGCCATATTTCCCCCCAGGAGACATTTGGCGACATCTGGAGACATTTTTGGTTGTCACCAAGTGGGTAACGTCTAGTTGGGAGAGGCCAGGGATGCTGCTAAACATCCTGCAATGCTCAACCCCTATAACAAAGAATTGCCTGGCCCTTAGCGTCAGTAGTGCTGAGGCTGAGGAATCCTGTTGGAGCCCCCAGCTGGTCTCAGCAGTGACATCCTAGGCCACCTGTAGGAATTGGGCAGAGTGGAGCCCCAGGGGTTCATGTTAGCAGTCGTTTGGCAGTGGCCATGTTGTTGTTGGGGGCGGGAGGTGCTGCAAAAAGTCCCAGGAAAATCCATAAACAAAGGAGCCACAAATAGATTTGGGAGAGTGAGGGATATCCAGCAGGTCCCCAAATGAAAGAAGTTCAGAGAGAGGAATTTATTAATTTATTCTATATTATTTTTATTTACATGTATTACATAATTACATATTAATATTCATGTGTTATATATCCCCCTACTCATTGGAAACATGCAAAGAGCTTACTTAAGGGAATTCCCTGGTGGTCCGGTGGTTAGCATGCAGGCTTTCACTGCCGTGGGCCCAGGTTCAATCCCTGGCTGGGGAACTAAGATCCCGCAAGTCAAAAAAAAAAAAAAAAAGAAAAGGGAGCTTACTTAAGAACAATGGTCATGAAACTATTTGTATTTCCTATTCCAGCAAAAAAGACAAAAGCATTACATAAAGCAGATGCTAGAAGGTTTAGACCCCTGTGGGGGATTTTCTTGAAAACTTTCCCTGACACAACTGGCTGCTTTTTATGAGGGAATTGCTGATAATATTATATCAAGGGTTAGCTTCAGACCTTCTACAGATGCCACTGCCCTGGATCTCAGTCAAATCCAACAACATGATTCTGGTCCCAAATACGAGAATTTGAGAGTAAAAGTTCTTGATGGTTTCTGAACATTTCACTTACTTCCTATTGTTATTTCAAAAATGACTAAGTAGGGCTTCCCTGGTGGCGCAGTAGTTGAGAGTCCGCCTGCCGATGCAGGGGACACGGGTTCGTGCCCCGATCTGGGAAGATCCCACATGCCGCGGAGCGGCTGGGCCCGTGAGCCATGGCCGCTGACCCTGTGCGTCCGGAGCTTGCGCTCCGCAACGGGAGAGGCCACAACAGTGAGAGGCCCGCATACCGAAAAAAAAAAAAAAAAAATGACTAAGTACTCCTCCCCAACCCCATCTCACTCATGTCTTCTGTATTTTCATTTTTGGCTGTAGCTCTCTTTGCTTCTTCAAATTCCAAAAGCACCGTGCCTCTGGCTAATGTGAAGGAAACCATGCGCAAGCCTTATGCAATGTTAAGTGTCTCCTCAATTGGGAATATGTTGTTTCCTTTGGTCAGGGGAGAGGGCCCAGCTAAGTGATATTTTCCATCTCTTTAGCTGCCCAAGGAGCACTGGGTTCCTTTTCTGGATGTGATTTCAGTCCATCCCCTTACGGTTCGCAGACCACCACTCCTTCCCTCTTCCTCAGTGAAGGCAACGTGTGGGACATGAGCCTATTCATGCTGACAGTGTCATTCCCCAGAGTCCCTGCTGTGCACACTGGGGAATGTACCTTCTCTAAATGCAGTGGGAGAGTGTGCACCCCTCCTCGTATCTGACTCTCTGTTGATGTCTCAGTTCAAAAGAGCTGGCAGCCATGCTACATTCTAGCCTTTGGTGGATCCTGCACAGTATAAGTTAAGAGACTCTACCAAAAACTTCCCTTAATCCAAATTATTTTCTATCAGCATAAAAAGAGGGCTAATATTCCTATGTTGTAGATTGTCCCCAGAAAATCTTTTAACTGTCTGGGTTGCTGGGTTGTTTAACGTGTACTCCATTATTGTCTTTGCAGTGATTGGGAGAGGGCCTGGGGAGCTGGTTTTGTTTGTTTGTTTGTTTAACATCTTTATTGGAGTATAATTGCTTTACAATGGTGTGTTAGTTTCTGCTTTACAACAAAGTGAATCAGTTATACGTATACATATGTTCCCATATCTCTTCCCTCTTGCGTCTCCCTCCCTCCCACCCTCCCTATCCCACCCCTCTAGGTGGTCACAAACCACCTAGCTGATCTCCCTGTGCCATGCGGCTGCTTCCCACTAGCTATCCACCCTACGCTTGGTAGTGTATACATGTCCATGCCACTCTCTCACTTCGTCACAACTTACCCTTCCCCCTCCCCATATCCTCAAGTCCATGTTCTAGTAGGTCTGTATTTTATTTCCGTCCTACCCCTAGGCTCTTCATGACATTTTTTTTTCTTAGATTCCATATATATGTGGGAGCTGTTTATTGTTTGTTTGTTTTGTTTGTTTGTTTTTTCCTCTCTGGGAACCTCAATACCCAGACTCCTTTGCTGACTGAATGCCAGTGGGGTTAGCCAGTGGAATGCAACAGCAGGAGATCAGAGGTATTTCTGCCCCCCAACCTCATCCCTTCCTGCCTTGGGGTAGCTCTGGCAGTGGCTGAGTTTTTCTATGGCCACAGTTGCAGAGAACAGGGCCTGAGGCACTTTTATTTTTGATATTCCCACTCGATATCATATCGAGTATATTAAAACATACCTGTTTCTCACATTAAGTATAGTTTTAATTATAAAACTTTTGGAAAGAGTTTACATAAATAATTTTGTGCTTGGGCATAAATTATGCATTTTGTTCACATGACTTAAACTTTATTGCATTGACATATAACTGTATAAAAGTTTAGCTGAGTTTCATTTGACTAGTTGGCATGATGTTACTTAGATAAACATTCATTGATTACAAAATAAAAGTTTGCCAGGGAACTCCAATGTTCAGCCAGGGTTGAGAACCATGGTATTGGTGTTTCTGTCTACCTTCTGAGCTGGAGCAGGGCTCTGTCATTAACCAACCATTATTTCATCTATTTTCCCAGGGAGAGAACTGCTGAAGACTCCAATTGGGTGAGCAAAGTATTCAAGAAGAACAAACAAAAGACAAGTGGCACCAGAAAAGGCTTCCCAAGACATCCACAATCCAAAAAACCAGGCAGCAAAATGCAGTGAGCATGACTCATGTTTCTAATTCCACAGGGAGGAGCAGGTTTGGGAATGGTCTGCAGAACGATTACAGGGGTAGTGAGGGAGTGAATAAGGATGCGGATGAGGAGATGGGCTTTGGGGTTGGACACACCCAGCAAAAATCCCTTCTCTGCCACAGTCTCACCCGGTGAGTGCGCTTAGGACTCTTGGTCTTTCTGAGCCTCTATCTCCTGATCTGTAAAATAGGGCTAATGCCAGCTCATAAGGTTGTTGTGAGGGTTTAACAAGGTCAACTGTGTAAACTGCTTCACAGAGTGCAAGATGTGTAATAGCACTCAATAATTAGTAGTTATTATGGTCATATAACTCCCAGAAGTTAACTAGCCACCTCTCAGCTTCTGAATAGAACTGCACTTAAAGAAGATGATTCTTTGGGACACTAGTCTACCATCTTCTCCGTCTGCTAGCTTCCGGAATAAAGTTGTTATTCCTTGTCCTAGATTTAAAAAAAGAAAAAAACTGTACTTAAAAACCAAACAGGGATGGGCTTCCCTGGTGGCACAGTGGTTGAGAGTCCGCCTGCCGATGCAGGGGTCACGGGTTCGTGCCCCAGTCCGGGAAGATCCCACATGCCGCGGAGCGGCTGGGCCCATGAGCTATGGTTGCTGGGCCTGCGCGTCCAGAGCCTGTGCTCCGCAAGGGAGAGGCCACAACAGTGAGAGTCCCGCGTACCGCAAAAAAAAACAAAAACAAAAACCAAACGGGACTTCCCTGGTGGTCCAGTGGTTAAGAACTCGCCTTCCAATGCAGAGGAGATGGGTTCGGGCCCTGGTCAGGGGACTAAGATCCCACATGCCGTGGGGCAACTAAGCCCGTGCGTGCAACTACTGAGCCTGCTTGCTCTAGAGCCCGCACCACAACTAGAGAGAAGCCCACACACAGCAACAAAAGATCCCGCATGCCTCAACAAAGATGCCGTATGCTGCAACTAAGACCCGACGCAGCCAAATAAATAAATAAATATTAAACAAACAAACAAACAAACAGGTGGGTGCTCATGTGACTCAACAGGTAGCGTTTCTAACTGTTGCCAACCTACAGCTAACAGTCCTGACCAATGTAGGCCTGCTTCTTATATAGCTTTTGACTATATTACACTGTTGTTGATTTAATCAGTCAAGCTTTACTGAGCACCTACTAAATGCCAAGCACTCTTCTGGGTTCTGGGGATATCAAAGATGAATTCAACTTGATCCCAAACTTTCAAGACTTTACCCCAAAGTTGAACTTTAGACCAAAGACAAGAGTAAAACCAACTAATTTGCCAAACTGTGAGCCCCATATAAAACCAGTCTTAATTTTTTTACTGAACCATAAAATTGTTTTTAAAGGCACATGCATATATACATACACACTCACAAATTCAAAATGCCAGCCTCAAACCCAAATCAAGCCAGGTATCATCTACAGTTATTTCACAGGATTATTGAAGTATTCTCTGAATGGAACAGACCTTGCTATTTAATTTGCTTCAAGCCTTAATCGGTTGGACAAATTCCTAACTCTTTCTATGAGACATCCAGTCCTGGGTGGGAGTCCCTGGGTGGGCACAGGAATGTATCAGGTAGATGAGGGTCAGAGGCTCACCCTGGCAGCCATAGGCCCACTGCAAAATCTGGGCAAGTAGGTACTTGGTGGTGGTGGGGAGGAGATTCAGAGCTGCTGCAGGAAGTAGGGCAGACCTACGTGTCACTTTCTGGATTATAGGATGGTCAGCAAGGGTGTAGGACCCAGAGGGCAGTTGGTGGTTTCTGGGGTTTGTAGGATCACTGCTGCCTGGGATTAGCCTCACTCTGTTCCTTGGTCTCCATCCCCAAAACTTCCCTGACCTTTGAGTCTGTCTCTAGAAGCTCAGGGTCAGGTTTGGTCATGAGGATGTAGGCAGGTCTGCCATGGGTGTGGGGAAGCTTCTCTGCGGCTAGGAGTACCCTCTAGAAGCCAGGTCCAGAGGCCTCTTCCCATACATCAGAGAAGTGGGAACTGTGCAGTTCAGCCAGAGCTACCCTGGTTGATAAAATTCTAGGAATCAAGGTGCTTTATAAAGAAGCAGGCTGTGATAAAAAACAAACAAAACAACATTCATAAGCTGTGGAAAACACTGTTGTCAGTGGGTCACACATCCTGTGTGCGGTGCTCCTTTATAGAACAGGTTATGAAACTGCTTGGGGGCAATTTACCAATTGATTTTAAGCAATTCCATGCTTTGAGTTCAAATACAAGGTTAGTGGGCAGGGAAAAAAAGCTTAAAAATATTAGGCATAGAGAGGTAGGAGTGGTCCTGGAAGAGGAAAGGTCTGTTCCCAAACTACAATCACAAGAGACATTGTCACATCCACAAGCTATTCCTGTGTAAATTCCTGGTCCCCAGCTGATATCTCTCCCAGCAGAGGAAAGAGTCTAGAATAAAAGCTCAGGGTAAATCTTCCATACATTAGTGTGCGTGCGTGCGTGCGTGGGTGTGTATGTTTTAAATTAGAAGTTCAAATCAATACTCTGGTGTGGGTTGTATTAGTTAGTTATTGCTGCTGTGATAATGCTGTATAACAGATGACCCTCTTCCCCCAAGATCTCAGTGGATTACAAAACAAACATTTATTTTTTTTTTCTCTTTCATAGGGCTATGAGTTGGCTGGGATAGCTCTGCTTAGGCTACAGGTTGGGGTCAAGTCTGTTCCCTGTCCCTTTTATTCCAGGACCAGCAGTAATGCCAGATATGCCCTTCTCCTGGAGCATGGCTAGATATATATATCAGCCTAGCTTTCCTCTGCTAGTCTTATCTCTTCTCAGTGGTCATTGGACTCAGGTTGTATAACTGACCTCAAAGTAGAGAGACAGATTGAGAAGTTGAGAGACTGCCTACAGGCTACAAATGGAAAAGGAGAAGGTCCACCTTGCTCATTGCTACCCACATCCTTCTAATTGCTGCCAAGTCTGTCAGACTCCCCAAATTTCCACCATTAAAGAGCCCCTCCTTTGAGTTACTATGGAATCTCCCCTTATTCAAAGGTGAATTTAATAATGGCTAAAACTGGGCTTCCCTGGTGGCCCAGTGGTTGAGAGTCCGCCTGCCGATGCAGGGGACACAGGTTCGTGCCCCGGTCTGGGAAGATCCCACATGCCGCGGAGCAGCTGGGCCCATGAGCCATGGCCGCTGAGCCTGCGTGTCCGGAGCCTGTGCACCGCAACGGGAGAGGCCACAACAGTGAGAGGCCCGCGTACCACAAAAAATAATAATAATAATAATAGCTAAAACTTATAGAGTAGTAATTATGTTCCAAGCACTGTGGCACAGAGAGGTTAAGTAACATGCCCAAAGTCACACAGTTGGTAGATGGCAGAGCCAGGATCTGAATCCAGATCGTCCGTCACTAGAATCTTGATGTTGACCAAGTGGTACAGTCTCCTGGGGTAGAAGGAACACTGGAGTGAGAATCAGAAGTCACAGAGTCTAGTCTAGTTCCTCCATTTGGGCAGGAGAGGCCTGGAGGTGCACTTGGAAACATGGCAGGGGGTAGGTCAGGCTGACTTATGTGCCATGTTAACGAACTTCACCTGTGTTAACTGGGGAGTCATCATAGGATTTAAACAACAGAATGACACAGTCAGATTTGAAAATTAGACAAGAATGTGCAAGTCCACATCCCAACATTTCTCCAAGATGAGCTCTTCAGGTGTCTTCCTGCAGTTTCCCAGAGAGGGCAAGTGACTTGCCCAGGGTCACACAGCAGGTAGAGGAGGGCTTGGAAATCAGGACTTCCAATTGCCCCTTTTTGTCTCATTTCCCTTCACGTGTGCTTAACCTCAACTTCTCGCATCCAGGTCTGCTCCCTGCCCACTCGACTTCTCTCTGCTCTCCACTTCCGGGACAGTTTGGGTCACCTACAGACTTCATCCCAGCCGGATCAAGGAATACAGCTGCCCTGAGGTGTGGAACTTCCCAGCGTGTGCCTGGAGACCAGACACTGCCTGTTCTGTCCCAGAATACTGTGGTGACCTCTGAGCCCTGTTGCCCCAGCTTCCTTTCCGCCCCCACCTGCTTCTTCCTGGTCACGGTCAGGGCCAACACTAGCCCATATAATGCCTTGTACACTAAGAAAACAGCACGCCTTCCTTGAGAACTTGACTGCCAGCTGCTTGAATGTTGTCATAATTCACTGATTTCGTTTGAACAATTGACTGCCAACTGCTAGAAAGCTGTATGAATGACAAGTAAGTATGTCTGTGAAGTGCTTACCCTTTTGTATTGGGCAGTGTGCAGTCTGCACAACTGTCCTCCGCACTCTGGAGGCCACTCCACTTCTTCCCTCTTCCTGCAAAACCAAATACCAACCAGACTTTTGCAAGTCGAATGATATTTCAAACACTCTTTTATCAACTCCTGCTCTGCAAATGGAATCCTCCTTTTGCAAAAGACCCTTGTGTAATAAAGTGAACCCTCGAACTGACTTTTGGTATAAATTGAGTTTTCCAGTTTCCACATATTAGCCTGGCTACTTGCTCAGGATGCCCAAGGCATATAAATCTGTGAGGAGTGTTCTCAGTGGAAATAAGGGGAGGGAAGTCCTTGATTCGGGACTTAGAAATGATGAATTTGTGTCCTTTTTCTAGGAAACTGTGAGCCGAGGGAGAAAACTTGAGCTGGAATGGGAGAGAACCTGACGGCCGCAAGGCCAAGGCTTCTCCCTGCTGCTCTCAGACGCCCTCCTCTCACCCCAGGCCTTTTGGGGACCTGCGTGCCACCCACTACCAAACCTGTTGGTGTAGAGGGTCCAGCTTCCCCCAGGCAAGAGCCTTCTTGTCTAAACATCCTCCCAGCTTCCCTGCAGTCCTTCCACTACTCTGCTCTGGACAGACAGATGGACGTCAGCACAGACGGGCACTGAAGAGCGAGCAGCACAGCCTCCTCCCAGCTGGCTGGGCTCTGGGCCTTCCTCCCAACCTAGCCTGAGTTCACTTCTTCAAGATCCTACTAGCCCCCCAGGATCTCATCCACAGGGCAAAACTGTTGGGGGTCAGGCAGAGCTGAGCCATGGACACTCTTTCCTGTTTCCTGTGGTGTCAAGAGACCACATCTTCTTCTATTGCTTGTTTTTTGTTCACACAGCATACAAAAGGCTTGACTTGGAACCAGTGGGCTCCACCTCAGCCACTCATGGAAGTCCCCAGGTGGGGGGGCTCATCTGGCATGCAGCCTTTACAAGCTCCCGAGGGATTATGTGTTGCAGCTGGGTGGAGTGGGCAGCCCTGGCCTTCACGGAGTCCTCCCATGGTTGTAGAGGAAACGGGAAGCTTTATGTCCCCTTCCCTCCCCTTTCCCAGCCCAAATGAGGGCAGACTCTGTCGGCTCTTCACACCCAATTGAAAATGGTCCACAAGAAATACATCTTTGGTGCAGTGGCTGAGAGTCCGCCTGCCAATGCAGGGGACATGGGTTCGTGCCCCGGTCTGGGGAGATCCCACATGCTGCGGAGCAGCTGGGCCCGTGAGCCATGGTCGCTGAGCCTGCGTGTCCGGAGGCTGTGCTCCTCAGAGGGAGAGGCCACAGCGGTGAGAGGCCCAGGTACCGCAAAAAAAAAAAAAAAAGAAAGACATCATCTTTGGGACTTCCCTGGTGGCACAGTGATTTAGAATCTGCCTGCCAATGCAGGGGACGTGGGTTCAAGCCCTAGTCTGGGAAGATCCCACATGCCACGGAGCAACTAAGCCCGTGAGCCACAACTACTGAGCCCATGTGCTACAACTACTGAAGCCCATGAGCCTAGAGCCTGTGCTCCGCAACAAGAGAAGCCACTGCAACGAGAAGCCCGCGCGCCGCAACGAAGAGTAGCCCCTGCTCGCTGCAACTAGAGAAAGCCTGCATGCAGCAATGAAGACCCAATGCAGCCACATATAAATAAATAAATTTATTTTTTAAAAAAAAGAAAGACATCTTTAACCTCAATTTTTCCAGCCTGTCCAGAAAAGAAAAATATATATATGTATAACTCACTGCTTCCCAGAGTGTGGATAACCTCTAGCTCCAGCCGGACCCAGTAAGGAAGCCTGGGCTGCCCACAGGCCTCAGATGCATTTGCTTAACAAATCCTAGAATGCAAACCCCGGTGGACTGGGTGGAAGACAGCCCTGAACTGTGGCCCTTGAGAAGGACACTTGCAAATTTAACCCTTGGTGGGTGGGAGGCTATGGCACAGAGGCCTGGGTGGAAGCTACATTTAACAGGACCATGTCAGGGAACAAGAGTCCACACAAGCGCCCTTCAGATGGTTCTACCTGGAGGAACCTAAGTGCACCTTTGAGAAGCCTGAGAAGGATCAGATCTCAGGTGTTCTTGTACCCTCTGCCTTCTCCAATTCTGCGGCCCAGACCAGTCAAGGGAAGCACCCGGGAGTTACGTGGAGCAGCCCTGCTGGCTGCAGTCCTTTTCCCCAGGAAGGTCTTGCTGTTTGCAGGTGACTATGTGCCCAGAGGCCCTGAGACATGTGAGCCAGGCGAGGGAGGATTTCAACCTTGTACAACTCAGGAACACTTATTCCCTGGTGTGCAAGGGAGGATTGAATATAATGTTAACTATTGTTTTAACTCAAAGCCTGTATTTAGGGCCCAGATGCTCTGAGGTAATTAGAGAATTGTTCTTGCATTAGTTCCAGGGTTGCCAGAAAAAATACAGGATACCCTGTTAAATTTTAATTTTAGATAAACAGCGAATAATTACCTAGTGTAAGTGTGCCCCCAGCATTGCAATTATTTGTTGTATATCTGAAATTCAAATTTAACTGGGCCACCCATATTTTTCTTCGCTAAATTTGGCAACCCTAATAGTTCCTTTCTCCTTTTTTATGCCTTAAAAACAACAACAACAATAACAAAAACAACAACACTAATGAGTTGTTTTTTGATGTGCCAGTCACTGTGCTTTGAAATCAGGAGGTGTCCCTGAGGCCAGAACACTTCCTGGTCTTCCAAACAAGCATATCTGAATGACACCTACAGTGCAGCCAACTGAATAAATTATGTGTTAAACATAGATGCCCATCTGTTAAGTGCATGTGGACATTCTGGTGAGAGATTAAACAAAAATTTATTTTTAAAACTAAGACATTTAAAACCAACATCTGAAAAAAGTATCAACAGGCCTTCTACATGATATAGGCATATTTTCAGCCCTGTTGGATCAAGAAAACACATGATAAAAAAAAATGCGGGCACATAAGTTGGCACTACACACTGGGGTTGGCCCCAGAATGCAAAGGCCTTGATTCCCGGTCCAATGCTCCGGACCAATGCCTGCTGAGGTAGCTCCCCCCTTTCCTCCCTAGCTCCCAGTTTAGAGATAGAACCACTGGTTGCACAATTCCAGTTGAGGACCAAGGCCTCCCAGAGAATGCCTGGCAAAATTGCCTAGATCTCAGGAGTTCCCCCCATTCATTCATTTGGTCAGTACTTAAAGATTGCCTCCAGCTCTGTGGGGTGGGTATATTTAGCCACAGAGTGAAAGCACTTACTACCTCTCTTTAGAGAGACTTCAGCATAATAGAGCCAGAAGAGATCTGATGGGTCACTAATCCAGCCCAGAATCCAAGGTCTGGAGAGGAGAGGGAACATGGGACATGGACAGGGTCTTGCAGCAAGTTTGGGGCAGGTGGGCAGGTAGAGTCCTGGTCTCCTAACTCCCAGTCCAGTGTTATTTCCCCCCATGGCCTCTGCCTCCAGCTTGGTGGAAGAACATTTCCGCATTCTCCACTGAGATAAGCTCACAACGGTGCAAGGATGCAGAATGGCTGCCCACTCTTGCCTTCAGTCATGTCTGTGAAGCACTGGATTGGGACATCTTCAGGGTTTCCTGGCTAAAGCCGCTGATGTTTGGATAATTCAGGGAACTTGAGTGCAAAGCATAGCTTTCAATCTGGACTCTGGCTCTGAGGATTTGTGTCGTTCTGGGAGGAGAAAAAGAACACAGGTCTTAGCCATAGCCCAATTATATATGGGTCCCACCCTGATAACAACAGACTTCTCATTAACCCACTAGCTCCCACCTCTGGGTCTTTGCTCACACAGTACCTCCTGCCTGCAGTGTCCTCCTGGTCCTTTCTCCCCGTCTATAGCTTCTCCATCCTCAAAGGTCAAAATCAATGCCTGCTACTTCCTGGAAGGCTCCCGGAACCAACTTGCTTTATTGACCTCAGTTAGTGCTAATTTGGCATTTAATTGACATTTAATTTTGTCACCAGTAAACATTCTATCCTTTTCCACTAGCAGAACCTTCCACAGGCTCTCATAGCATCTTGCACAGTTGGGCTCATAGGAAGCTCTGAATGTCTATTGGTTGAATAAATAAATGAATGAATGGCTAGTAAAACCAGCAGATGGAGTTAGGGCTACTGAGGATGTCAGAATTGATGTTTCTATAATATCTTTCACAAAGAACTCAGATCACTCCATCAGCTATTACCTAACCCACCTTAGAGGGCAAATTATCCCTATCCTCCGGGAGAAGACAGTGAGTCTGAGAAAAGAGAGGTCTAAGGTCATGAGGAGTTTCCACTAGGAAAACCATTCGAATGATGAGGTAAAAGTATCATGAAATAAGACCAGCTTTCTTGAGAGCCTTATCACATGGCTTCTAAAGGTAATTCCAGGAGGAGAAGACAAAGGGTTTGCATGATGGTGACATCATTGCAATAAAGGTCTGGTTTCCCAGGGGACAATTTGGATATAGAAGTTCTGGTCCTATGTGTCCAACACCAATAGGACATTTCATTCCTTTAAAATCACAACTTCACTCAGTAGTTTCTGCACTATAGATCTGGTCAAATGTTTGCAAGCAGGTCATCTTAAGAGAATTTGAAAAGAGTGGGGAGATCTCTATCAGAGTCCAACAGAAAATTCAGATTAAAAAAAAATCCGTGTTAAGCTTTATCTCTACAGGAACCATCCTACAGCCTCAGGGAAGGGGGGATTATTAGGAAAAGCATGAAACCAGTCAAAAGAGTGAGTGATGGGGAATTCCCTGGCGGTCCAGTGGTTAGGACTCCAAGCTGCCACTGCAGGGGGCATAGGTTCGATCCCTGGTCGGGGAACTAAGATCCCCCTATGCCAAAAAAAAAAAAAGCTTGAGTGATGGTAGGGGAGAGGCTATGCTTTTTCTTTTTTTTTTAACATCTTTAGTACAGTATAATTGCTTTACAATGTTGTGTTAATTTCTGCGTATAACAAAGTGAATCAGCTATATGTATACATATATCTCCATATCCCCTCCCTCCCACCCTCCCTATCCCACCCCTCTAGGTGGTCACAAAGCACCAAGCTCTTCTCCCTGTGCTATGCAGCTGCTTCCCACTAGCTATCTATTTTACATTTGGCAGTGTATATATGTCCATGCCACTCTCTCACTTGTCCCAGCTTACCCTCCCCCCTCCCCGTGTCCTCAAGTCCACTCTCTACATCTGCGTCTTTACACCTGTCCTGCACTACTGGGCATATACCCTGAGAAAACCATAATTCAAAACGAGGCTATTCTTAATTAATCAATCAAGGCAAGGTCAGTGAAGAATGGCCTCCAGGAAGCCTTCCAGAACCAAACAGCCCCAGGGATCCTTCTCACCTACCTTATTTGATATGTAATCTTACTTTACTTTGTTCTCTAAATTTTACAACAGTCTCAATTGGAAAGCCAAGCAGCACAACCCATGAAATAATAAGAGGGCGAGCTAAGATAGCACCTGGTCCAATATCCCATACTGATGTCAAGAAGTGTGAAAATGCACACCCAGTTGGAGACCAGAGCCAAATAAAGAAGATGCTGATTAGCTAATTAGCAGGTAAAGAGGGCGGGGGTTGGAAAATAAAGAGGCTGCTGTGGTGTAGAATTGTCTCAGAAGGCCTTGGCAAGGTGGTGGCATTTGAGCTGGACCCCAGAAGTCCTGAAGTAAGCAGGGGAGGGGAGTGGACAGTAAGCAGATCCCTGTGATTGTGAGTCTGTGGCCCCTCGTGCCATATTGCCCTTTCTCACCTGCTGGTCTTCCCTGTATGGGAACTGGCTAAAACTGGGTCGCCTGTAGTGTAGGCCCGTGAGGCTGAGGACGGCTTGGTAATTGCTGCCAGCACATTTGTTAGCCAAGCCAAAGACAAATGGGTGGGGTCTCTTGGGCTCCGTGGAGTGGGCCTCCTGGGTGCCCAGGGTGGCTACGAGCTCTCTGAGGGAAGAGTCTGAGAGCTTGTAAAAAAACTTCTTAAAGCTGGGGTGTTGCCTGATCTGGAAGCAGAAATGAAGGCAGGCCATCAGTGTTGCCAGCAGGGAGCCCCCTCCCCCCCAGCATCTCCCTCCCCCAACTCCATGCAGCCAGGCTGGGTGTCTCATTGTCCCTGGGACAAGCATCCCTTGTTAAATTCATCCACCATCCCTAGCCTCTCAGAATCTGTTCTGCAAGGTACAGCTCCACCAGCAGAACAAAATGGGGAAAAAAAAAAAATGCAGGTCTTTGGATTCAGATAACATATGCTTAAAGAGCATTTACTAGCTGTGTGACCTCTCATGTGTAAAATGGGGGTAATAATATGTGCCTCCCCAACACTGTCGTTGGGGGGAGGAGATTAAGTGAGATAGTTTAATGTTTTGTGCAAAGTGGATGTTGGATGAATTTTAGTTCCCACCCTAAGCCTCCTCCTCTTTAATCCCTAAATGTCTTAGGTTGAGTTCCCCCCAGAGACAGACCCAGAGACCAGGACTCTCAGATGATCCTGGCAAACACAGATGGGGGAATGGAGACCCGGGGCAAGAATGGGAAGGCATCTCACTCAGGCTGGCAGCTGAGCCTGATCCCCTCGGGGTACTTTGGGAACCCTCGAAGAACACACACCACAGAGTTATCCCTCAAAGGGATAAGGGAGCTGGGGTATGTGTACACCAGCTCGCATCAGACAGTGGTTGAGGGCTGCTCCTGGGGAGGTGGAGAATGCTCATTCTGGCCTAACCTGTGGGTGGTAAATGGCTCTGGGGGCCAGTCCTCAGGCAAAGGGATGCAGGTACTGGCAGTTGGGAGCTGGGCCAGGTGTTCTGTGGTGGTAAGGAGAGGCACTAACCAGGTCAGCTACACTGATTACTCATCTCTGACTTGTGCCCGCACCTAACTCCTCTTCATATGTGATCTGCGTCTGTCTCTCCAAGTAGTCTGGGAGGTTTTCAAAGGCAGGGAACCTTATGTTACACTCTACCTAGCAAGGGAAGAAACTCTAATAAAAGTCTGAAAGAATTGGAGACGTTATAATTACTGAAGTGCGTGCCAAAACAGAGTGACAGGCAGATAGCAGAGGGCGAGATGAGAGGGACTCAGGGAAGGAGGCTTCCTGGGAGGTGGCTCATGAACTGAACTTCAAGGAGCATTTGGACTGCCGGAGGTCCCGGCTGGCAGGGGAAGCCACATAGGTTTATATTATTCTTAAGTTAACATTGATCTCATCTGCTATGTGTCTGGCATTTTCTACATATGCACTAACCTTGGCAAGTAGGTATTTATCCCCCATTTTGCAAAAGAGAAAACAGAGGCTCATAGAGGTTAAGGGGCCTACCACGGTCACCCAGATGCAAAGATGGGTACTGAAATTGGGTTCAGTCCTTGGGGAGACTGAGCAATCCTCACCTGCTCCCCCAACTGGCCATCCACTTCTTGGAGAAGGGCCACCAGCTTCTGGATGATCAGCTCCTCTAAGGAAAATAAAGAAGGATTGAGGGATTATTGACATGTTCTGTAATAACCCATCCATCGATCGCAGAAGTATTTTGTCTTTAAAACACAGTACACAGATTAGATTTGAACGGCAAAGAAAAATCTTCTCCTAAACTAGGGCTGGAGCATGCGAGCTTTGTTTTGGTTAGCTGTATAGAAATAGAAGGCAATTCGGCCTGCCGAGCCTCACCCGTCATCACATTCAGCTCCATTCTGACAGATGGGGAAACTGAGACCTTATCCAGGCTACAGAGTAGTCAGGAATGGGAGCTGGGACCAGGAGCAACTCATCAGAATGCAGGGAGGGCAAATGCCATGGCTACTGATGCAACAGGAATGTACCATCAGCCTGGGCTATAAACAGCAATGTGCAGGTGGCTGCTTGCACCAAGAGTTAATTGTAAATACTCAGGACCTTTGTGGACCTGTTGTTATAAACTGTCAGCAGCTTGAATTTGGCCGTGGTGGGAATTTTATACCACAGAAATCTGCAAATGCTACAAATCAGGGCTTCCCCCATCCCCCCGCCCTTACCCAGAGTTTGTTTGCCAGTGCACCACTGGTTATGACACCCAGAGCAAGATAGGAATTTTATATGAAACATTCAGGCAAAGCAATGGCATGTGGTGGGGGTGAAATTACATCCCACAGAATGGACAGGTATTCTCTACCTGAAGAAGTTTGTCCACCTGCAACTCTGCCCCACCAGCGCCTGTTCAAAGGCCAACACTGTCTCTTCTCTGCCCTTCTAGAGTCTCTTGGGGTACTTGTCAGCTGTCTTCCCAGTTCGCTACTAGGATTCAGGCTGTGAAATCCATGCAAAAGGGAAGCCCCGGGTCAGCTGTCCCAGGAGAGAGCAGGGTGGCACTAACTAGATTCATTTGCTCCATCCGGCTGAGGTCCTGCTTCTGGCTTGTGGCTTCTGGCCTGGGAGGGTGCTTCTGAGGATCCAACTGGCCCCCCTTCTGCAGGTGAGGACTCCTGGAACTCCAGATCCTCTGGATCTGAGGGCAAAGAGGAGTTGGTGTGAGTGTGTTTGCACCTGTCTCAAATCCAGCAGCACATCACTGAACCCAGGTTCTGACAAGAAGCTGTCCAAAGGCTCTGGCTTGAGAAGGGTCCTGGTTTCCCAGGCTCCTTGGGAACCCCCAGCCCCACTGGACCTGCCTCAGAGGAGTTCACAGTGCTTTTTTGCGCCTCCAGAAATCTCATTCTTTCTTCCAACCACCCCCTTTGCCTCCTTATAGTCTGGGAGGAAAACAAGCAGGCCTACCAACAGGTCCCACCAAGTGAGCCCACTTCCCCTTTAACTCTGTGAGCCTTTGCCAAGTCACTTAGCCTGTCTGAACCTCACTTTCTCCATCTGTCAAATGGGAGTAACAGGACTGACCTCACAGGGTTGTGAGTGGGGGTGTTAAATGAGATAATATGTGTGAACGTGGCAGGCAGCAGGCACTCCGTAATTGTCAGGAGAATTGTTGTACACCAGTGGTCCTCATAGTTCGGTGTCATGAAAAAACAGAGGCCCAGGCCATATCCTACTTCACCTAACCTGGGTTTCTGTTTTTCTATGAGCTTTCCAGGTAATTCTGATGCAGGTATCTGAGGAACAGATGCACTGCTCTCATACCACATTTGTTTTCAGGTGTTTATGGTGGTGGGGAGGGAAGGTGTGTGTCATAGGGGTGGGTCCTGGCAGCAACCGGCCCCTTTCTCCTCTCCACAGCCCTCCCACACCTCCCTACTCTGCTCAGAGCAGAGAGTGAAAGTCAAGACTGCACAGGACACCAAGCAGCTGGCCGACCCTGCCCTGGAGAAGCCTCAGGGCCAGAGGCAGCCTCTGTTACCATGGCAACCCAGCCCTGCTCACCAGCGTTGCTGGAGATAGAGGGCCGATGGCCACCAACACACAGAGGCAGAAAGCTGGGCCTCTTCGGCGGCCGGGAGTCTGGGCTGGCAGCACCTGCAGCACCCCCTCTCTTGGGCTCCTTGAAGCCATGTTTCTTATGAGAAAAGGCTTTCATAAAACTGGACTTTTTCTCTTGTGATTTCTTCCTGGAGGTTGGGGCCAGGTTTCCTACAGCCACTTCTGGCTCCTGGGCTTGAAATTGCTGTGGGAGAGATAAGAGAAACTGAGTCAGGGTCCCTTACTCTGAGGAGGTTACAAGTGAGCGGAGGAAAGAGACCATCACCTGAAACAAACAGAGACCCACTATGGACCAGAGGGTGTGGCCGGGGGAGAAGGGTGATTGGTGCTCAGAGCTGGGGAAACAAGTACAGCCTGCAGCGGTCAGAGGAGGCTCTGGGAAGGAGAGACTGGAGCCAGGCCCTGGCAAGATGTAGAATTGGGGGAGGGGCAGGGAAGTTATTGTGCCAGGTAGGGGTAGGGGTGTCCATAGTGAGGGTCAGGGTCTACATGGGGAATGTCTTCCTCACCTTGTCTCCCCCCTGCTCCTCTGCATCTTGGAGTAGGTCAATGATCTTCTGTATAAATTCTAAAAAAGAACAAAGTGGTTGCTCACACTTGAGTGTTGAGAAAAGCTTTCCTATGGTCAGTCTTCATTTCCTAAGGCCCAATGGCTCCCTGGATGATTCTCACAGGTCTCCAGGGTGGGGTGCTAATGAGCTTGCCTTTAAGGTTGTCTCAGGCCCAACCCATGGGGACCACAGATTCCTCAGAGGTAACCTGCGGGCAGAGCTGGCTTCATGGGAACGTATTCGCTTATTCATTCACCACTGAGGAAGGGCCTAGATGTGCCTTGTTAGGTGCAGGAAACAGCCGAGGCCCCTGCCTCCAGGAGAAGGTGTCTCAAGACCATAAGGGAAGGCCTGGTCCCCACAAGTCCCCTCACCCCGCTCTTTCCTCCTCTTCTAGGTAGAACAAGGGCCCTTCTCAATTTCCCTTCAAGGCACATTTTCTGTGAAAAGCAAACAAGGCAGAATGGGGAAGGTAGGGGAAGCGGATCTTCAGACACACAGAACTGACAGTGATTATATGATCTTAGGCTCGGCTCTGCCAATGATAAAATAATAATAATAGTGATGGCAGCTACCACTGGTTCAGCTTCTCTCCTAAGGCCCCTACCCCCTTTCCTATCCTCTTTACTTCTCCTGAGGCTATGTTCTCAAGCTGGGCTACATGACAACAACACTAATAGTCACAATAAATGGCAGCTGACATTTATTAGCTGCTCATGGGTACTGCTCTAAATGCATTATCATCATTAATTCATTTAGAGCCTCCAACAACTCTAGAGAGTAGGTACTATTATTATCCCCATTTTACAGATGAGGAAACTGAGACCAGATATGAAGTAGCTTGTCCAAGATCACACAGCTGGAGAGGTCAGAGCCCAAATTTGAATCCAGGCCCAAAGATCGTACCATCTATCGAGCCCTTGCCAAGGGCCGATGCTTTCCTTGTATCGCCTTATGTTGGCCTCACCAAGGAAGATGTTATCACTGTTGTGGTTTTACAGCTGAGGCTCAGACAGAGTAACAGCAGCCCGGCTAGGGGCCTGTGCTCTGGACCCTGAGCGGCCTCCCCAGCCTGCTTCACTCAGAGGCAGGTAAGGACAGGTCACTGCCTCTCTCTGGTTCAGTTTCTCTTCTGCAAGTAGAGGGGTCAGACCAGACATCTTCCAAGGGGCCTCTGAGAAAAGGAGAGGGGTACTGACTGAATTCCGAGGCTCTGTCCAGCTGCAGGTCCTCTTCGGGTCCCCGGCTTCCTGCTGGGTTGGAAAGCTCGAAGGGACTTGGATCCCCACCGTCTGTAGACAGAGCCTCTTGGACTTCAGGTTCTTCCACACCTGAGAAGCAAGAGGAAATGGTGAGTGAGCTTAATCAGTCTGAGGGTATTAGCTAATGCACAGAAGTCAGCAGAGACTCCAAAGTGCACTCTGTGGCTAGTGCATGCAAAGGCCTTGCTGGGGTGGTGGGGAGCTGCTGGGCGGGGTGGTGGGGAGCTGCTGGGCAGGGCCGTGGCTCCTCCCTCATCCCTTTGCACTTTCATACAGTTGCCTTTCCTGGGCTTTGCTCCCCTCTCCTCCCTCCCCTGGAGACCTCATCCCTCCACCATCTTGACTTGATCCATGAATTGGAGAGTAAATGCCTGATGCCCTGGCATGTATTAAACTCATCACAGCCAGGATCCCCCTACATGAAAATACCTCCCCTTGTGGCCTGAAATCCCACCACTGGGGATCCACTCTTTGGTGTTAAACATTGCCTTCTCCTTTTTAAAGTATACATTCTCCTGGCCAAGATGACCTGCTGGGCTGTTCCTCCCTGACACCCAGGCTGACCCTTTCTCCCTGTAGCTCTGGCTCCATCACTGATGGGCCATGTGACCACAAACACATTGTTTTACCTCCCTAAGCCTCAGTTCCCTGGTCTGTGAAATGAGGATAATAAGATGTGATTCATGAAATGAGGACTGATTGCATATAGATACACAGCAGGGAAGTGTCTCATTTTACAGGCAAGGAGACTGAGTTACAGAGATGGAGCCCAGAACCCAGGTCTCCTGCCTCCCAGGCTCCAGTTCCTTCCTGCACATGCTACCCCCTGCCAAGGTGTGGAAGCTGAGGCTACGGAGAGATGAGGATAGTTGGGGGAAATCCCTGAACACAATTTCCACCAGGGGCTTAGCTGGGTTGCCTAGACAGTGAGGCTTCGTGCGTGGCGGTATCCCTTTTGCCCACCCCACGCTGCTCAGGGCAGACCAAACGTCAGAACTGGGATGGCAGCTCTGAAAATGGCCAGTGCAAGCCTTGGGGAAGGTTCCAGCGCAGTAGGCAGCTGCAGTGTTGCTGTGGTAACTGTGAGCCTGCTCACCTGGGCTGCTGGAGCTGGAGGGCCGATGGCCACCAACACACAGGGGCAGAAAGATGGGCCTCTTGGGCGGCCGGGACTCTGGGCTGGAAACATCTGCAGTCCGTGCTCTCTTGGGCTCCTCAGAACCATATTTTTTATGAGAAAAGGATTTCTTGAGGCTAGACTTTCTCTCTTGAGGTTTCTTCCTGAAGACTGGTGCTGGGTTTTGAGGAGCCACCTCTGGCTGAGGGGCTTGACGCTGCTGTGGGGGAGACGAGAGAAACTGAGTCAGGCCCCTGACCTTGAGGAGAGGGGAAAGCTCCCCAAGAAGCAACTGAGGAGCAACCAAGGGCTTTAGGGTGGCCCCAGGCAAGGGAGGTGACAGAGCCTGGAGCAGGGGAACACTGAGGCCCAGAAGGACAGGTGGGGCTTGAGCAAGGAGGAGGAGGGGAAGGCAGCAGGCCCCTGTGCATCTGTGCAGACACTTCACCCCTCACCTCTTCTTCCCACTGGTCTCCCACTTTTTGGAGCAATTCCACTATCTTCTGGATGATGGTATCCTCTGGAAGAAAACAAATGCACCCAGTTAATCTTTCTAGATGCACAGAGAATTCTTTCTAATGACTGCCTTGGAGTTCTGAGACCAACTTGGGCCTTCAGGGTCCTCTTAAAACAACTCCTTTAGCACGGAAGGTGGGGTGTGAGAGAAGCACCACATTCCAGGGGCTGGTCCTTCTGAGAGAGGCTTGGAAGATCCACAGGCGAAGGGTACTAGGCCAAAGCATTAAATTTTATGCAGGAAGTTTCAAGTCAGTCCTTCAAGCATTCAACTTGTGCCCCATGATTTCCTTTGAACATTGCAGATCTGTGCATATCTACTTGGGGTTTGACAAGCTGTGTGACCTTGGGTAAGTCTCTTAACCTCTCTGGGCCTTCATCTCTTCCTCTGTGAAGTGTGGATCATAATCCCCATCCTGGTTCCCTCAGAAGGCTGTCAGGCCATCAAATGAGAGACTGTGCTTGGAAATACTCTGCAAGGCTAATGTTGATCCAACCTACAAAATTCCAGCAGGGGAAATGATGGAGACCAGGCCTAACTAAGCTGGACAGAGGCACTCCAGCAGGCATGACACAGGTAGCCTGCCCCGTTGGTGCCCCAACTACACTGCCAAGGCTTTACAGAGAAGCCCAAACAACATAAATGGTTTTCTTTGATATTCCAGTCGACCTACCCAAAGACAATGTGCCCAAAGGAGCATCTGCTTAGTTGCCAGCTGATCAGTTTACACAAAAGAAGGTGCAAACAAGATTCCCTCTTCCCTGGCTATCTGCAGGTTTTTTCACCCCTCTCTTCTCTCTCATTTCTAAATCCTGTTAGGCTTTTGTACTTTGACTCAGTCTACCAGACAGCTCCCTCTCATGTGAGAAAACAATTATCCTGCAAAATAACCAATTAAATGCCTTTTTGCTATTCTTTGACAGATGCATAGCTTCTCCATTTCATATCATTTAAAATATGCCCATTCTTGGGACTTCGCTGGTGGCACAGTGGTTAAGAATCCGCCTGCCAACGCAGGGGATACAGGTTTGAGCCCTGGTCCGGGAAGATCCCACATGCCGCAGAGCAACTAAGCCCGTGAGCCACAACTACTGAGCCTGTGTTCTAGAACCTGCGAGCCACAAGTTTGGAGCCTGCGTGCCACAACTACTGAAGCCCGTGCACCTAGAGCCCGTGCTCTGCAACAAGAGAAGCCACCGCAATGAGAAGCCCGCAAACCGCAACAAAGAGTAGCCCCTGCTCGCCGCAACTAGAGGAAGCTCACGCACAGCAACGAAGACCCAACACAGCCAAAAATAAGTAAATAAACTAATTCATTTAAAAATAAATAAATAAAAATAAAATATAAAGTAAAATAAAATATGCCCATTCTTTGTAGGGAATTAGATTAATACAGCATTATTTCTTTTATTAGGGGCAATAACAAGACTATGGTTGTGTATGAGACTGTTCTTATTTCTTGCAAATATGTGCTTAAGATTTAAGGTTGAAGCATCATTTTACTTAAAATGGTTCAGCAACAAAATTATACACACACGAAGCAAATATGGCCAACTGTTAACAATTGTGAGCATATGAGTGTGCATAGAACTACTCTTTCCACTCTTTTCTATATTTAAATATATATGTATATATATGTGTATGTATATATACGTATATATTCCTTCTATAAGTTTAAAATGACTAAAAAAAAAAAAGTCCCATGCTCAACACACAAGGCAGGAGTATTTGCCAGCAGCCAGTCTAATTCCTGAGACTCCCTTCTGTGAAACTCTAATGTAAATGTGACCAGAAGCACCAGAAGGGGCGAGATCAGCACACATATTGTGAGAGGTCTAAGCATCCAGGGTCTAAGCAGGCATCAGGAGCATTCCATCTCGTTTGCTAACAGCTGCCCCAGCTGCAGGCAAAGAGGGCACTAAGAAGATTCTGACTCACTGTCAGGCTTTCCGAGCTCCTCTTCCCACTGGTGACCTGTGGCTTGGGAAGAAACCTTCCGGACTCCAGCACCTCCACCTTCAAGGAGCAAGAACTGGCGGAGGTCAGAAACTTCCCTTCCTGTAACAAAGATGAAACCAAGTGAGTGGGGCAGTGTGTGGGTGTCAGTGACATTCTTCCAACTTTGTTAATCAACACAATAAAACAGCATAGAATTCACAGCAGGACAGGGACTGCTGGAGCAGCTCTAGGCTTAACCAAAAAAAAATCAGACACCCACCAAGGTTTCCATTTGAAAAGAGGCTGCCTCTGCCCAGACATCCTTCCCCCAACCCCCAAAATATCTTGGATCTTCCTTGAGTCCCTTCTCCCCCATTAAAAACATGGTGAGTTTTGAGTCCTATAGGGCAAAGCTTCATCTTCCTCCAGCAGCCTGTGGGACATTCAACTCCAGGATGCTAAGCGTCAGAAAAGGAAGGCACCTTGGGGAACAGCTCCTTCATTTTACAAACGAGAATCAAAGGTTCCAGAGAGGGACAGCAACTTGCTCAAGGTCACGCAGCAAGTTTATTCCTGATGGAGCCAAGTCTAGAACCTGCACCCCAGCAGCCAGCTGTTTCTATTTCCCTGTCACCCACCTCCAGTCCTCACATGTAAACTAGTGTTGGAGGGTAGGGCTTCCCTCCTTGATTCCCCTCTGTCTTCCTATTTCTCCCTGGTCCGTGCTCCTCAAACCAGAGTACTTAACAATAACATTTGCCACTTATGAAGCACTTCCCATGTGTCAGCTCTGGGCCATGGACCCCCGCCCCGAGATGGCAACTGTTCTAATCTCCATTGTATCAAGGGGAAAAAAAAATGGAGGCTCAGAGAGGAAAGTCGCCAGCCCCAGGTCACACAGCCAGCGAGTGGTGGAACTGGGGTTTGACCTCAAGTTCTCAGCCACGGTGCTGCTCTGCCTCAGAGAAGTGGTGCTGGGCTTCCCTGGTGGTGCAGTGGTTAAGAATCTGCCTGCCAATGCAGGGGGACACGGGTTCATGCCCTGCTCCGGGAAGATCCCACATGTCGCAGAGCAACTAAGCCCGTGTGCCACAACTACTGAAGCCTGTGCGCCTAGAGTCCGTGCTCCGCAACAAGAGAAGCCACCGCAATGAGAAGCCCTCGCACCCCAATGAAGAGTAGCCCCCGCTCACCACAATTAGAGAAAGCTCTCACGCAGCAACGAAGACCCAGCGCAGCCAAAAGTAAATGATAATAAATAAAATAAATATTTTAAAAATCTTATAAAAAAAGAAAAGTGGTGTTGTTCCTGATAGTGGCCCTACCTTCCAAGTCCCCCTCTGTTGAGAGGTTTGAGCAGCCAGCTCAGAGCACCCTAGCCCTTGGGGTGGGGGATGGTGGCTGTGGGGTTACCATAGAAACGGGCATGGTCTGCTCACCCCCAGCTGCTGGGCCCAGATCAGCCTCCTCGCAGCCTGAGGCACCAGCCATCTTGGCCTCCTGCCCTTTGGCCTCCTGATCTCGGGTCCCCTTGGTTTCCTCAGCACCATGTTTCTTGTGACCGTGTTTCTTGCGGCTGGCCTTCTTGCTGTGGGCTTTCTTCCTGGGAGCTGGCTCGCCCAGTGTCTCGGGGGTTTCTGCGGGCTCGGGGAGGCCCTCCTTCCCCTTGGCCCTCTTGTTGGTCTTTTCCTTGGGCTCCTCAGGGCCCGTCCCAAATAAGAAGTTCATCATGGTCCTCAGCCATCCCTGCTGGGCCCAACACTGGGCCTTGTCCTTCTTGCTGTCCTGCGGAGGCCTCTGCTCACTGGGGAGAAACTCCCTGGTATCCTCTGGGATGAGGGCTGCAGCCGTGGTGCCCCGAGACTCCGCAGACTGAGCTGGGCTCTTGGGACATCCGGCCCCATCGCTGGCCGTCCGGCGCAGCATCCTCCTGGAGGGGTCGATGGGCAGGGAAATGCACCGGCAGTCCCACGACTCTGAATCCTTCTGGGGGTTCTGCAGCCTGTCCAGAGACCTGGCTCTCCTCCCTGACAGAGGCTTCCTTGGGCCCCGCGGCAGCTCCATTGCACTGCAACCAAAACAGACAACTCCCTTAGAAGAGGCCTCAGAGTCTGCCGGGTGGGCTAGCAGTGCTGACCCATGTGCCCAACCAACCTACCCTTAATGTGAGTACTATCAGCTCTCAAAGCTGTTGTCTCATTTAAATTCCTCAGCATCCCTGGGAGGAAGGGCTACCCTTGTCCCATTTCCCAGAGGAGGAAGCTGATCCACAGGGGGTCAGGCCCCAGGTCTCACAGCTAGTCCCCCAGAGCCTCCAGGAGGAACACAGCCCTGCCAACACCTTGATTCTAGCCCATTGAGGCTGATTTTGGACTTCTTTTTTTTTTTGGCTGCACCGCACAGCTTGCAGGATCTTTGTACCCTGACCAGGGATGGAACCCCGGCCCCCTGCAGTGGAAGTGCGGAGTCCTAACTACCGGATGGCCAGGGAATTCCCTGAGTTTGGACTTCTGACCTCCAGAACCATAAGATAATTGATTCATGTTATTCCAAAGCCACAGAGTTTGTGGTATTTTGTGACAGCAACAATAGGAAATGAATACAGCTGGAGCCAGAGGCCACGTCCTGCCCCTTGGGACTGCGGGCAGCTCCTGCAGCTTTTCTGGCCCAGTGTCTTCATCTGAAATGTGCCTGAGACCTACCTGCCTATCTCACAGGCTGTTAAGAATATTTCACAAGACAGCTCAGTAAACGGCAATTCTGTTCTTCCAATTGCTCAGGTCCAACATTTGAAGTCATCCCTAACTCCTTTCTCTCTCTTGCTCCCCACGTCTGATCCATCAGCAGAGGCTGTTGGCTCCACTTTCAAAGCACACCCGGGGCTTCCCTGGTGGCGCAGTGGTTGAGAATCTGCCTGCCAATGCAGGGGGACACAGGTTCGAGCCCTGGTCCAGGAAGATCCCACATGCTGCGGAGCAACTAAGCCCGTGCACCACAACTACTGAGCCTGCGCTCTAGAGCCAGCGAGCCACTACTGAGGCCCACGCACCTAGAGCCCGTGCTCCGCAACAAGAGAAGCCACCGCAATGAGAAGCCCGCACACCGCAAGGAAGAGCAGCCCCCGCTCGTCACAACTAGAGAAAGCCCATGAGCAGCAACGAAGACCCAGCGCAGCCAAAAATAAATAAATTAATTAAATAAATTTTTTTAAAAAGCACACCTGGCCGCGACCACATCTCCCCTCCTCCTCCACCACCATCCGGTCTAGGCCCCATCTCTGCTCACCTGGACTATTGCAGTCACCTCCTAACTGATCTCCCTGCTCTACCCTTGTCCTCCTTACAGTAACTTCTCCCCTCAGTAGCCATGGGAGCTTTTACAAATTAAGTTAGAGCCTGTCACTCTCCTATCTCCAATGGCTCAAAGTCTAAGTCCTTACAATGGCCAGCAAGGCCCCAGTGACCCGGCCCCATCACCTCTCCCGTCCCCTCTCACTCACTCACTTACTCCACTCCCCTCATGCAGTCCTGCTTGCTGTCCCTCAGGCCTGCTCCAACTTGGGTCTTCACCCTGGCTGTTCCCTCTTTCTAGACCACCTTACAGTTTGTTCCCTCACTTCCTTCAGGGCTCTGCTCAAATGTCACCTTCCCATAAGGGCCCTCCCATTGCACCCCCATTAGCACACCGTCTCCCCCTTTACCTCACCCCCGATGTTAGGCAGTATCATATCTTTCCGTGTTTAGTGGTTTATTGTCTGAGCCTCTCTCCCTCCCCTTTGTCTGTTTTGCTAGGTCTTGTATCCTGAGTACCTAGAACGATGTACTTATTAAACAAAGGAATAAATGTATAACAAACATTTAGTAAACTGAACAATACCTAAGAATGTGTAGTTAACATACAGTAAATGAATTTGC
The DNA here is from genome assembly GCF_002837175.3 of Physeter macrocephalus. Classification (NCBI taxonomy): domain Eukaryota; kingdom Metazoa; phylum Chordata; class Mammalia; order Artiodactyla; family Physeteridae; genus Physeter; species Physeter macrocephalus. Next base: position 71,043,669 of record NC_041231.1, read on the forward strand.
ACCAGTTCCATCTTAAAGCTGCCAGGGCCCTTCCGTTTTCCAACTAGAATGAAGCAGCTGCCCATGGAAAAGACAAAAGAACAACCTCCTCCTGGGCAGCTTTTTAAGTAGGCTGGGGTGTGGGCAGCTCACTTGATTTGTGTGTCTTTAATCTGAAACACCTGGGGCTTTCCAATTTTTCCAGAGTTGTTCAGAAACCCTTTGCCCTTTGGTGGAAGTTAAAAGAAAAGTAAAGTATGTTTTGAATCTCAGTCCTGAGCTCCCAGAGATTCCTATGGAGTTTAGATTTATGGATTGCCTACTCTAATCTGTAATTATAGCCTCATCATGCATTTACTATTATTTAGTGTATTAAGTATTTATGTATTATGTATTCATATCGTATCTGCTGTGTTTACCAACTGATTCATTACTTTAAAATGTACTCTATTACTATGTCTAGCTTAGAGGCAAAAATAAGAACCTATAATTATGATTTCAGATGTGCAGAGATCCATGTGAATGTGAGGAAGATACATAAATAGAGGGAAGAAAAGGCACAGGGACATAACAGAGAGATTTGAAGGTGACAGTAACAGTCAAGGATGCCTTTCTTCCTTCTAACATGGGTCTTGGGAGGAAGGGTAGGGAGGATGGCTAGAGGCCAGTGGGTACCACCGGCACTGCTGAGTGTCCACACATGGACAGTCTTGGAGGAAATGAGAAAACAAAGAAGCAGGCAATTTGGAAGGCTTTATTTGTTGTTTAATGTTCCTTAAAGGAACATTTGAGTTACATGAAAACTTTTAGCAACACACATCTCTAGTTTATCTGGAAATTGACTAATGTTCTTGAAAGCCTCAGAGGCTGCCTTATGGTTGTGCTTCCAAAATGTGGCATTAAGTGGTATAAGAAAAGAAATCATAGAAGAAAATATTTTTCTTTCTTCTCATTAATTTCTTTCAACAAACCTTTAATAGGCACCCACTATGTACCAGGAAGTTTGCTCAGTGCTAGGGAACGAGATGCAGGTTGTGCCCTCAAAGAGAATGTTCAGTTCTTCACATGGGTGGGAGTGGAGGTGTTAGTAGGTGGTGATGACAGTAATGCTCTATTTCCCTGATAGCTACTCTCTCTCTTTATTATTTTTTATTTTATTATTATTATTATTTTTGGCCGTGCTCTGTGAGGCATGCAGAATCTTAGTTCCCCGACCGGGGCTCGAACTCACGCCCCCTACAGTGGAAGGGTGAAGTCTTAACCACTGGACCGCCAGGGAAGTCCCTACTCTCTCTCTTTAGTAGCACGTGGTCTTAAGAGAAGATAAGTTTAGGTCAAAGGTCTATTTGATTTTAAGATCCAAGTAAGCTGATCCAGAAATATTCACTAAGGGAATTCTCTGGTGGTCCAGTGGTTAGGGCTCCACATTTCACAGTCAAGGGCACAGGTTTGATCCCTGGTGGGGCAAGTAAGATCCTGCAAGCCCCACAGCTGAAAAAAGAAAAAAAAAAGAAAAAGAAAAGAAAGAAAGAGAGAAAGAAAGGAAAAAAGGAAAAAGAAAGAAATATTCACTGAATGGTGTCAAGGTTCTCTTTGCTTACTCCGTATGTTCCTGTGATCAGGGCAAATTGGATGAGGTTGGCAGAGAAGCTGTTCAGTAAGAGAACCACCAAACCAGCCCCTTTTCTTCCTGTGCTAACTTGGCTCGAGGGGGCCCACCGCAATGAGGGCACAGCATCCTTCCCCAGCTAATGAGAAAAGAGGTGCAGTAATTTCTTGAAAAACTGTCATTGTTATGGAAACGGTTTTCACTATTGCTGATGGTTGCAGCATCCTCCTACTGCATTCAAAGGACACATTGCTACTTCTAATCAGAGCATCAGTACAATTCCACCTGGCAATGGTTTTCTTTTGTGATGTTTTTTTCAAGAAAACTGCCTTGTTTTGGCCACCCCCTCCCTGGAACAACAGTGCTCTGAGCCCAGGGGAAGGTGAAGGAAGAACAGCTCCCAGCCCAGAGGCAGGGAGAGGCGGTGTGGGTGATGTGTGACCTTGGCCATCCTAGAGTGTTTCCCCAGTGAAGAGAAACTTCAGAATCTCCCAAGGCCTCCTACCCTAATCCAGTGACCTCTTCCCATTCCTCATCCTCCCTCAAGGTGCTGCAGTGTTTGCTACCTCGTCCTCTTACTTCTTCCTGCAACTCTTTCCTCTCTGGGAAGCTGTGACAGAGCTCAGACCCACTCTCCTCCTTCCCCCCTGGCCGCTCCTCCTCTGTCATGTTCCAAAGATTCTGTCTTCCAACACTAAGCACAGGATTGAGAGAGTGTGGCTGACCTAGGAGGGCAAACCTACCCTCCCCCTGGGAGACACCCTGGAAGATCTTCTGTGGGGCAAACGTGTCCTCAGACTTTTAAAGTCTCTAAGCCTGAGAAGATTGTGTTTTAATATTACCCCCCACACACACACATCATACATACACATGCACACAAATTGTATGTGTGCTGAAATTAAGTCTTTCCAGACTTTCTGATTGTAAAACTCTGCCTATCTAGAATTCATCAAAGCAAGTCTTTCTTTTTCCTTCCTGTTTTCTTGTTTTGTGCCCCTGCTTTGCCTGGGACTTCACCCAAGTTCTGCCTGCCTGTCAGGAAATCCCACCCTGTCTGGTCCATGCTTCCAGACAGTAACCCGGAGACAGCAGCAGACCATAGCTGCATAGAAACCCAGCTGCTCTTGTAAACTTGCTGATTGCCTTGGCAGAAAGTGGATTTCAGGGCAAAGTCCGAGTCTGCTCAGAAATACCCAAGTGATCTTCAGATCACAGGACTTCTGATAAGACATGACGTATACTGGTGACGTATTTAAAAGTAACCACAGCAAAACACCAGAGAAAGTTCACAGAGCTGACCTTAAGTTACTGTGGCACGGAGAGTTTGCCAATTTTTCCCAAGCATGCTGCTATTTTGGGTTTATTTTCTAAATTATACCCTGACCTCATCTGTACACCATTCTCTAATTCATGCACCTGTCATGTTACTTTGTAACTGCTCTGCACCATTTCCTAGAGGAATTTAGCCGCTCCCCTTCTCCCCGCACTGGACTTCACACAATAGATACTCAATAAGCAGCTGGTTACTCCGAGGGAGAGTGCGTGTGGACCCAGAGTCACCCCCACAGACACTCATTGCTGTAGACTGAATGTTTGTGTCCCTCTCAAATTCATATGTTGAAACCTAATCCCCAGTGTGATGGTAGTAGGAGGTGGGGCCTTTGGGATAATCAAGTCTTTTGAGCAGAGCCCTCATGAAAGGGATTAGTGCCCTTATAAAAGAGGCCCCCAAAGTGCCGTCTTGCCACTTCCACCACGTGAGGACACCGAGAGACCTGGTCTTTGAACAAGGAAGCACTCACCAGACACTGAATCTGTCGGTGCCCGAGTCTTGGACTTCCAGCCTCCAGAACAGTGAGAAATAAATTTCTGTTGTTTATAAGCCACCCAGTCTATGATAGTTTGTGATCGCAGCCCAAACAGGCTAAGACACTCATGTGACCCAGCAACATGCTCATGTATACCGTAAACTTACAAGGACTCATAACACCCTGGAATTCCCCTTACTCCAAGTGTGAAGGAAATAATTATCTGAGTATTTACTTGCTGAATGCCCTTCCTCTCTAGATCCACGTTCCACAGAAAGGGCCCAAGCCTGCCTGGTTTCTGCTGTGTCCACACTGCCTAGGAGGCTCTCAGTGTTTGTGGAAAAAATATACAATACACAGATATGTGCTCACCAGGTACATGACACCCAGCACCTCCTTCATCTTCATGATCTCAATTCAACTTGGCCACAGCCCTGGCAACGAGCCAGGCTGGCAGTGGGGCATTAAGGGTCTGCCGGTTAAGAGACTTGACCAGGGTCCCACAGCCTGGAAGGGGAGAGAGTTGGGGCTTGAATCCATTTCTCTGGATTCTAAATTCTTTCTCCCACACTGAGAGACCTCCCATAAGCACACACACACACACACACACACACACACACACACACACATAGACACTTAGAAGTGAGCAAATCTGCTATTTCACACTGACAGAGATAACCCACGTGTGTGAACCCACGTCCACACACGTGCCTGCCGTGACCTGTACGCATGGAGTCGGACATTCACGTGTGCCCAGGTATTGAAATCTGTGTCCCAGAGGCAAAGATTGTAAACACAGGGCGGGGCTCACAGACTCTCGGGCTGGAAGCCAGTCAATGGGCTAGAGGGTCAAGGGCTGATCCTGAGCTCACGTTTACTTTTCATCGACACAGGTGAGCCCATGGACACTTAGAACCCCAAGGGTGAGTGCCTGTTCAAGCTCAAAGCCTTCCACCTGGGCTCCCGCGATGGTGTGCCTCCCATCCACAGGCCACACGCTCCTGGGAGGACACCTCCAATCTCCACTGGCAGGACTCGAGTGGGGGACAAGGTGGTCAACTCTTCCCTCAACACCGGACCCATCCTGCTCCCACGCCCAGCTCCCTGGTGTTAGATGGGAACAATTCAGGTGTTCCTTCTCCTTTGTGGGGTCCTTAGCAGGTTCCTAGAGTTGGAAGGGACCTAAGAAGTATCCAGCCCTCCTCCTGTAGGGTAGGACTGCTTTGCAGACTCGCATCCCCTGTTGGAACCCTTCCTGCAATGGGAACTCACCACCCTTCAAGGCAAATCATTCCACTGTCAGCCAGCAGGAATTAAGGACAATCCTCCTTAGACTGAGCTGACTCGGCTGGCAGCAGGCCCTCACGCCCTGAGGAGAGGTCACCTCACCCCCTGAGTCCTCTCTGTTCCAGCCCATCACCCGATGACCTGGGTGGTTCCTCCGGGTGGTTCCTCCAGGTGGTTCCTCAAATCACATTGCTTCTGCACCCATCTCCTGCCTGGGCACCCGTTTCTGGGAACTCCCCAGCTGGTCCTTGTCCACTTCAAAATGTGAGGCCAGGCTGGGACGGAGGGCTCCAGCCACGGGCTGACCACAGCAGGGCCCAGTGGGATTTTGCACAAAGCTTCAGATCACAGAGATATCTGAGCAGCCACGTGGTGCCCCGTGGGGGTCGGCTCTGCCTGAGCCGACCCACAGCTCAATGTAAAGGGCTGGACTTGTACCATCTGCCCAATCCAATTGTCACCATCAAACACACGTCACCTGGTACCTGTTTTCCAAAATGTTGGGGATTTGCATCTTTTGAGGATCTTTCGAAACCCAAAAGATTGAACTCCCTAATGGTGGAACTTCAGGCCCCATGATACAGCAGTGGGGCAGACTTGCGGGGACAGTGGGGTCATCACACACAAAGCTGGAGAGCTCCAAAAATGACCGCAGCTCCCCTCCATCCAGCACTAGAGTCTGTGCTCTCACCCCATCTTGTCCTCTATGCAAGACCACAGACCATGCAATGTTATAATCCCCCCTCAAATCCCTGTCAGAGCGGCAGGCCACCAGAACTCTTTTCATAAGATCTCCCTGTCCTTGGGCTAGCTTCCAAGAAACTTAAAATGATAAAATCTTAATCCAGCCATAGGTAATAACAACGCCCCCATTTATGTGACGTTTCCCTTTACTATGTACCTTCACATGAAGCCTATAACTTGACCTCTACAGTCTCCATTAGGGAAATGAGCAGGAGAGGTATGTAATGCTGTCCCTGTTCTACAGATGAGGAAACTGAGGCCCAGAGAAGTGAAGTTCCCTGCTCAGGATTGCTAAGTTAGGACTTGAGTTCAGAGCTTCTGTGTCCAAGATAGTTAAGAGCTCTTTGCATGACACCTGGTTGAGATCACATCATTGAATTTTCTATCTTTCTAGAGATGAAGAGACTGAAGCATAGCAAGCTAGAAGCTGCACTGGGACTAGATTCAGGGTCTACCCTCCTTTCAGGACCCCAAGATACCTACTCACTACTCCAGCCTTCAAAGGGGAGACAATCATTCAACCAACCTCAGACCATGAAAGTCGCTCCTGTCCCAGGGCACTTTTTGTCCGGACTTCCCAACCGGGGGGCTCTGCATTGGGTACTCCCAGCAAGGTGTAGGCACGACTCCCTGTCTGCTGCAAGTTGTATCCAATGAGGGGTAGTAGTACCAGCTCTCCCAGGGAGAATGTGCTGCCAGTTTCCAGACTGTCTCAGAAGATGCTTTGGTCAGAGCCATATATATCCTGTGTCCCAGGAGGTGAGCTCATGGGCAGCCAATCCAGGGGCCACCCGCTACAGCCCCATCATCCTATCCCAGGGCTGCTCTCCGCTCCTCCACAGATAGGAGGCTTACCTCAGCTACCCTGGAAAAAACAATTTTGCTTGACAACTTCCTTATTACACCCAAAGAGAAACCAATGTTCAGAAAACAAACTTAGGCCTGGCTGGAGAAAGGCCAGTCCATGGAATAGAAAAGAAAAACTCTTATGGGAAACACGAGTCAGGGGAAAGGAGGAGGAGGTAGGTTTAGCACCTGCATACCTTCCTCGGTTCTCTCCAAAGAACTCTGAAGAGGGAATGATCTAGAAAGAAAGGTCATTGTATGTAATATATATTCCTTGACCTGGAGATAAAACTCAGAAGGAGGAGTTGATGAGGAGCATGTTTTCCAGATTCTGCTACCCCTGGTAGGGTTACCATGAGTCTTGACAGAACATTCTAAGAAGTCTTAAAAGTTCACATTTTCACTTTCTGTAGTGCCTCAATTTTTTTTTTAAAGAGAATTTATCCATGTTTGTAATCAGAAAAGAAAAACTAGTTTTAGTCAAACAAAAGTTAAAAAATGTCAGAAATTCTGTTTTGGTTAATTGAGCCAGGGAGACATTGTAAAGTAAATACTGAAAGCACTGAGCTTTGGAGTCGCCCAGACTGGAACCATCTGCTAGCTGCGAGACCTCTGGCAGGGGACACAATGTCTCTGAATTTGTTTCTCACTCGAAAACTGAGTGGCCACCTTAGATGGTGACCATAGGGTCAAATGTGATAATGTTCGTAAAGAAAAGAAGAAAATATATTGAGTGTCAAATACTAAGATCTTTCTGTATATTGAGCCCCTAGTAAGTGCTTAATAAAGAGTCAATATTTTATTATTGGTAGCAGAGTTAATGCCTTATTCATTCTGTCAGCAAAGAGGTTTTGGATCCAGCTTTGTGCTGGGTACTGGCTCAACACTGAATTTATTAGCCCAAGAATCAGCCCAGATTTCAAACAAGGGTTAAATTATATCCCATATTTTTAATTTATTTAACAAAACTATTTTCTTCCCCATGGCCTCCAGGCCCTGTGTACATCATATATGCTCCTCCTTATTTGAAGGGGAGTAAGCCCCACTCGGCCCTCACGGAGTTCACAGTGTAACTGGGAAGAGAGACAAACAGGAAAAAAATCGTAAAAGCAGCTGGAAGGGAATGGGAGTTCTTGTTTCATGGGTACAAAGTATCTGTTTGAGAAGATGAAAAAGTTCAAGAGGCAGATGGTGGAGATGGTTGTACAACAATGTGAATGTACTTAATGCCGCTGGGCTACAGACTTGAAAATGGTTAAGATGGTCAATTTTATGTTATGTATATTTTACAATTTTTTTTTAAGGCAGAAGGAAGCACAGGGGCAGAGAGCCATGAGGGGCATTATGCATGAACCTACCTTATGACCCAGTAATTCCATCCACAGGTAAATACAATCCCAGGTTCTCGCAGGAGGGAGAACCATCCTGGGGCCAAAATGGGCATTTGGCACCTTCCCTGATCTGGCAGAGCGGCAACCTGGCCCTGTCCTCAGTGCCCAGCAGAGACCAAGCCTTAGGTGGGGATCTGTGCAGAGTCACTGGCAGCTGCCCATGGCCAGGGTGGCTACGTGATGTGTGAGGCTCAGCAAGCAAGCAAAAGACCCCTTGTTCAAAAAGTATTAAGAATTTCAAGACAAAGATGGCAGAGCATGAAACCAATCAAAGGTTCTTCTGAGTGTAGAACCTGTGCAACTGTACAGGTCGCAGGGCCATGAAGGGGACTCTGATGGGGACAGTTCCCAACCAAGTACCATGAGGAAAGGTGACAGAGGAAGGGAGAGAGGGAGATTGAGAGAATACTTTTTTTGAAATTTTTATTTAAGTATAACAAACAGAAAAGTGAATGAATCCTGACTACATGGCTTGATGAATTTTCACAAAGGGAATGAAATGTAACCAGCACCCAAATTAAGAAGCAGAACATCACCAGCACCCTAGAAGCCCCCCTCCTGCTTCTCATAGGTCCCACTATCCTGACTTCTAACACCTTAGATTATTTTTGCCTGTTTGGGGGCTTTATGTAAGTGGGAATTAGATGGCATGTTTACTTTTATGTCTGGCCTTTTTCACTCTGTTTCATGTTTGTGAGATGCAGCCATGCTCCTGTGTGCAGCTGTAGCTGTAAATTCTCAGACTGGTGATACCAAATGTCAGAGAGGATGTGGGGCAACCTGATCTCTCATGTACTGCTGGTGGTGGGAGTGGACCATGGTACAGCTACTTTGGAAAGCTGAGTAGTAACATCTAGTAAAGCTGACCCAGCACCTCTACTCTTAGATACGTGCATAACAGAAATGCAGGCATGTGCTCTCCCAAAACAACATTTATAAGACTTCTTACATCAGCACTATTTGTAATAGCCAAAAACTCAAAAACTTGAAACTACTCAAATGCCCCAGAACAATAAGGTGAGTAAATAAATAAATGGTGGTATAGTCACAAAATGGATATTATTTCCCCCTGAGAGTCTGTATATTTGTTTGTTTAGAAAGACTATTTATCCTCTTGTGTGGCCTGGGTGTGCAACACAGAAGATAAACTTACTCTTGAGTGAAAATGCAGAGGAGTGAGTAGCAGAGAGGGCCCCAGTCTCAGGAGCCATCGGTAGAGTAGTTCTAAGTGACATATTTAAGAGAAGAAGAATTTTCACAAGAGACACTCACACCTGTCTATGTTTGGAGCCTCAATCCCCAGAAATCTGCCCACCACCTGGAAAGAGAATTTGCGTTATGGAAATGGAGCACAGTGCCTTTGGTGACTCCCAGGAACAAAAAGCAAGAGTGTGAAGGCACCCTCCTTCCCAGGGCCACACCCTCTACTGGGAATCAACCAATGCAAGGTCCACCCCCCATCTGTGTTTGGACTCCAACCCCCCAAGTTTCCTGGAGGGATGTTTTCTTCCTTCTCCTCGGTGAGAGGTACCTGAAAGACTGTGACCTCACTCTTTCCCAAGCCAGGTAAGGACCAAGGACCAAATTCCCCCGGCCAGAAGGTAGTCTCAGAATAGTCTTCTGGGGGAACTCCCTGGCAGTCCAGTGGTTAGGACTCAGTGCTTTCACTGCCAAGGGCCCCAGGGTTCAATCCCTGGTCAGGGAACTAAGATCCCATAAGCCGTGTGGCGTGGTCAAAAAAAAAGTCTTTTGGTTCCTGTGCAAAATAACTGTATTTAGGTCTTGTGCCTAAAGTACTCAATAAATCTCAGTCTCCATTCACACTCCCCTATCTCAATGACTTTTTCTGTCTCCCCAGTTGCTCCCAGAATCTCCCCTCCCTCAGTTGTTTCTGGGTCCCCACTGCAAATGGGTGACTCAGGCGGCCGTGACGATGGCCTGGCTTTGACATTTGCACTGCAGCCCCAGCTCCTTAGCCCCAGTGGGCATACTAAGAAATAGTAGGAACAACAACAGCCATTTGTGAAATGTTTATCATATGTCAGGCCCTTTACATGCATTATTTATTTTTACCCCATAATAGCGTTTATAAAGTAGTGTTGTTTTACAGATCTGGAAAGTGATGATCAAAATGATAAAATAGCTTTTTTCTGTATCCACTGTGAGAATGAAGACCATTCTCAGCAATCAGACTGTCGACATTCCAGAAAAGGTCAACATTACTCTGAAGGCATGCACAATTATTGCGCTAGACGACTCCGAGGGCTGCTGCTCTGTGTAGAGAATCCCTGGCGTCAGCCTCGCTCGCCGCCGGGCCCGGCAGGAGCCGCAGGAGCTCGGCGCTCGCTCTTCCTCGAAAATCTTCTCTCAGCGGGTGGGAGCGGCGTCGGCGCGAGAGGCCCCTGGGCTGAGGCGGCGGTAGCTCCTCCGGCTCCCTCACGTCAGCGGGCGGAGACCTCCGGACTCCGCTGAGGAAATTCCGGTCCGCGTTCTTGGGGTCGCAGAGCAGTGAGTACGCGGCTCCCCAGCGCCGCCCCCAGTGCGGCCCTGCAGTCCGCGCCCAGCTCCACCCCCCGGCCCTTGCCCGCGATCGCCGGCCCTTGCCCGCGATCGCCGACCCTTCTTGGCCACCGGTTCCTCTTCGCCGCTGTCGAGGGTCAGGTTTTGACCTCCCGTCCCCTACTCCGCCGGCTCCTTTCCCGCAGCCCGGCCCTCTCCCGTCCACCTGCCTCCCCGGTCCTCACCCAGCCCAGCCCCAGACTCCGGTGCATCCCTTTCTTCCCGCCGTCGCGTGGTCTCACCAGCCCCAGCTCCCTTCTTGAACCCCACCCTGTTCCCTGCTCTCGTCCCAGTAGGTCAGCTAGTGAGCACCCCCTCCCGCCCCCGGGAAGCCCCACTCGAGGGACCCGGCCTCTTCCACCTTGAAAGGAGGGTGGGATCTGGCCGCTGTTTTCCCCAGAGGCCTGGCCCCCAGAAGTGCAGATCTTATGGAAAGTGGGAAGTGGAGGTTCTAGAAGATTCTTGGATTGTTTTCACCTGGATGGGGAATTGGTGTGGGTTATAGAGGATGTCTATTTGGCTCCGAGGCGGCTTGAGGATGGAGTGGTTGGGGAGTGAGGGAGTGGCGGGGGCAGGGGCGATTTTTGTCCCTTGGGTTGGGCTGTGGTTTATTGGAAAACCTCGTTTTCTTCTCTTGACTTCCATCACTGACAGTTCTTTTGGCAATGTTGATGGCTTTTCCAATCTCTGCCAGATGCAACGTCATTGATCGATTTACTTGGAAGTTTTCACACTTCCCCTCTCCTTTTTCTCGTTTCAGCAGGAAGCAGTGTGTGATTCTCCTCACAGTGGGGCAAACAGGAGTTGCTGGGGAAATGCTAATTATTGCATTTCTATTTTCCAATTATACATTTTAGATTCCTGTGAGAGAAGCCTTTAGAATAACAAATATCTTTATTTTGTAAGATTTCCTTTGGGGTTGGGGAGTAATAGAGAAGGAATAGACTTCATCATCTAGTTATCTCAATTAGATTTAAGTATATAATACCATCTTGGATAAATGATTCTTCTGTGGTTAATATTCCATAGTATCTGATGAGTCAAATTGTTATCTCATTTACCTGATCAGGCTTCTGCTGTGGCTGTACTTTGTATTAGATATAAGGTTCTAATTTCGCAATGGCTGTCTCTAAAATTACTTCTTGTGGTAATTCCAGTTTTATGCTGTGTTATGCAAACTTCACACTCTACAATTTAGAGATTATCATCCTCTTTTGTTTTCCTCACACTTTTCCTGACTATCTTTCAAACTGAGACATTGAGAGATTAGTTCCTCCCAAGTCATCAGACATTGAGTTACCTGCTAGGTGTTTTAAGTTAGGCTATAGAAAACATTTATTTCTTTTGATTGGAAAGAAGATAACTGATATAAATTCAAAGATTTTATTACTACCTTGAACTATTTATACTAATTTGTATGGCACTAAAGTAGGTTAATAATAGTGGCAAAATTGCTTCCAGTTAGACCTGGAAATCATTTTTCTCCTTTCATACATAATCCTTTCTCCCTGTCCCCCTTACCAAGTCTCCTCTTTGCTTATTTTTCTTGAAGTAAGTATAAACTTGTTTCTTGAAGTAAGCAAAACTTAGTAAGACCTATGAGGTTGATCCTTGTCCAGGCATTTTATGACAATTTCAGGACAGTGCCATACATAAAGCATAGCCTATTGGTCATTATTGTTAAATAGGATCTAAAGTGCTTATTGTGCACTCCAGGGATGTTATTGCCTGCTTATGTTGTGATGCAGAGTTATTTAGTTTGCATGAAAAAACCCATTGATCTCTGTCCTAGGAAGATTTTAGTATGAATAGAGATCATAACTTAAGTATCTGCAAGCTTTCTTTGAATTTCTTGAGTTATATTTTAATTCACATTGCAGAGTTTTATGGCTTCTCATTTCTTAATTTCTTTAAGTCTTTACTAACTCCCCTCCCTTCCACTGTAATTCCTGAAGTCATCTTATATATATATTTTTAAAGTATACTTGATTTTTTTAGAACAGTTTAAGATTTACAGAAAAATTAAGATTATGCAGATAGCCCCACCCAGTTTCCCATTATTAACATCTTACATTAGTATGGTACATTTGTTATAATTAATGAACCAATAATGATACATTATTAACTAAAATCTGTAGTTTATTCAGACTTCCTTAGTTTTTGTTTTTTTCTGCTTCAGCATTCCATTCAGGATACCACATTACATTTGGTTGTCCTGTCTCCTTAAGCGCCTCTTAAATTTTTTTTTTTTTTAGTGTCATGTTTACATGCTTTTTAACTCTGTGGAACTGTGAGGTTAATTATCTTCTGAGGCTACTATATTGCCAAGTAATGCCATCCAATAGCTTTGACAATGAAAGATTGATCTCTGTTTTCATTGGTAGTGTCTGTCGTTTTCTTATACATTAGCAAAGCTCTGTAGAATCTAGGTCATCTTTTTTTTTTTTTTTTTTTTTTTTTTAATTTTTGGCTGCATTGGCGTTGGGTCTTTGTTGCTGCATGCCGGCTTTCTCTAGTTGTGGTGAGCGGGGGCTACTCTTCATTGTGGTGCTCGGGCTTCTCATTGCGGTGGCTTCTCTTGTTGCGGAGCTCTAGGCGCACAGGCTTCAGTAATTGTGGCACGCGGGCTCAGTAGTTGTGGCACATGGGCTTGGTTGCTCAACGGCATGTGGGATCTTACCAGACTAGGGCTCGAACCCATGTCCCCTGCATTGGCAGGCGGATTCTTAACCACTGCATCACCAGGGAAGTCCCAGAATCTGTGTCATCTTGATGTAACTCTTCATGAATTTTTTATTTTTAGGTTTTAGGATTCCACAGTTCAGCTTTCAAAGACTAATCTATAGCAAAGCCTTGTTTGTCTCCTTAATAGCATTTACCACACTTATAATTCTTATTTTTTGTGTGTTTGTTTTTGTCTATTTCCCACAGCAGAATGCAAGTCCCATGATGATTAAAAACTATTATTGTTTTTGTTCGTTGTATCCCCAGTGCCTAGAATAGTGCCAGGCTTGTAGTGGGTACTCAGAAGATTTGGTGAATGAATGATGGTTGAATCTCATAGTAACCAAAGCTAGTAGTCATCTTTGCTATAGTGAAGTCTATGTTTTTTCCTTATGCAATTGATAGTTTAACAATAACATTTTAGACTTACATTATTTGATTGTATACAAGGATACTCCAGATCCTCAGGGGGCAGGGAACTCAATAATTTATAGCCTTTACCACATCACTAAAAAAAAATACGACTGACCAGAATTTTATACTTTTTTTTTTTAGTTAAAATTGTTTTGTTAAAGTTATTGTTAAATTATTTGCTGTTAGTATAGCACCTAAAAGTATGTCAGATGATTATGCAAGACGTGTTCATGGAACAGATTTGAAGTTAGGCAGACTGCTTTATTTAGCTTTTCAAAAATTTAAGGTTCTATGCTCTATAATGAAGATGAATTGTTTTCAGTATATGAAGCCTCATATTGAATTAATGACCTCAGTCTTGGTAATCTTCCTGTAAACTCTTATGGTGTCCTTATATTTCACTAGTATACATGGTTCAATAAAGGAATGTTGAAATAAAAACAAAAACCAACAATAATGAGAGGAATCACATAAGAAAAGAATGGTAGACTTTACAAGTCAAAGTTATAAACTTTTGCCCATCAAAAACACCATAAAAGGTTAAAAGACAAATAACCAAACTAGAAAAAATTATTTGCAATGAATAATACAGGCAATACTCTCCTTATTTTATAAAGGATGCAAAAATAAATACAAATTTAAAAGTAATTAATAAGCACATAATAAACGTTTAACTTCATTGTCAGTGTTTAACTCCACCTCGTAAACACAGTTTACTTTCATTTATATATGTTATGACACAACATTAAGTAGAAAAATCGGGATGTAAAACTGCATATGCAGAGTAATCCAAATGATGTTAAAACATACACATGTGTTTTTTAGTTTTTGTTTGTTTTTTAAGCCCCATGACAGGGGGCCTCTTAATTTCTTTTTTTTTTTTGACTTGTGGGATCTTAATTCCCTGACCAGGGAGGGATTGAACCCAGGACCGTGGCAGTGAAAGCGCCGAGTCCTAACCACTGGACCATCAGGGAACTCCCTACACGTGTGTATTTTTTAAACGGAAATACAACCATCTAAATATTTTAGATAACTTTCCTTTGGAATTATAGATGGTTTTATTTTTTTTTATTCTTTGCCACTTTTCTATAGTAAATGTGTATTATTTACGTATCCTGTTATTGACATTTTTTAATTTATTTATTTATTTTTGGCTGCATTGGGTCTTCGTCACTGTGCACGGGCTTTCTCTAGTTGCGGCGAGCGGGGGCTACTCTTTGTTTTGGTGTGTGGGTTTCTCACTGCTGTGGCTTCTCTTGTTGCGGAGCACGGGCTCTAGGTGCGCAGGCTTCAGTAGTTGTGGCTCACAGGTTCTAGAGCACAGGTTCAGTAGTTGTGGTGCACGGGCTTAGGTGCTCCACGACACGTGGGATCTTCCAGGACCAGGGATCGAACGAGTGTCCCCTGCATTGGCAGGCGGATTCCTAACCACTGCACCACCAGGGAAGTCCCCTGTTACTGAAAATTAGTTAACAGTATTTCCCTGGCTGGTCCCCACCGGGAAAATTATAGAAATGGCTTGCCCCTTTAGCAAAGCTGGTTTGAAGGGAGGATTCCTGGAGTATCTCCCACAGTGACAGATTCCAGTTTGCTGTGTCTCGCAGGAAGCTTCCTTCCTGTCCACATGGGGTCTCAAACATGTCACCCTGGAGAAACTCTGGCTGTGAGCTGGGCCCTGTCTGTCACGACCTCCCTCCCAAAGAGAATGCCAAGCAGTGGCTCTGACTTTCTGGCCACTGAACAAACCCAAATCAAATCTTCCCATCTGGGAGGTTCGTGGGGAGGACAAGGCCTGGGAGTGACAATAAGCAGAGGGGAAGCGAGGAGTTTCAAGAAGGCCCTGTTCCTCAGGAGCTGGCCGCCTGACCCCAGATGCCTGTCTATTTCTCCTTCCATTCAGCATCCCAGTTTCCTTTGCAAATGGGCTTCATTACACCCATCTTCCTGCCAGGTCTAGACTGAAATGATGCAGTTTGGTCCCCAGGAGCTGGGACCTCTTTTACAGATAGGAAGTTATGCAAACTATTAGGCAAAGAGAGATTTGCAACATGCCAGGAATAATTGCAGTAGCTCGAAGGGCAATGAGAGCAGCAACTGTCCTCAGTCCCAGTGGATCCCTCTCTTTAGTGGGTTGAGCAATGACCACCAAAAGGATATGTCCAAGTCCTAACACCTGGAATCTGTGAATGTGACCTTATGGGAAAAAGTGTTTGTGGATGTAATTAAGTTAAGGACCTCAAGATGAGAGATCCTGGATTTAGAGTGGGCCCTAAATCCAATGACAGGTGTTCTTACAAGAGGAAAGCAGAAGGCTATTTTAGATACACAGAGGGAAGATGGCCACGTAAAGATGGAGGCAGAGATTGGCGTGAAGCATCTACAAACCAACGGATGCCAAGGATTACCATTAGAATCTAGGAGAAAGGCATGGAATGGATTTTGTCTCAGAGCCTCCAGAGGGAACCAACCCTGTTGAAACCTTGATTTTGGACCTCTGGTCTCCTGTGAAAGAATAAATTGGTTATTTTAAGCCCCCAAATTTGTGGCGATTTGTTACGGTAGCTACAGGGAACTAATATACACTCTTTCACAGACGGCCATTCAGCAGTCTCCAGGGTCTCCAGGTGCCAGCACTCCTACCCAGCTAACTCTGATCCAGGTTCACGACTCAGCTGCCCATCTCCTTTGAGTCAGGAACCCACTGGGATAGTCCTCTTCCTGCTGGAGGAAGCACTTAGGGGCACTCACTTTAATTGCCTGTCCAGCAGAAGGGGTGCGTGACAGACAGATGACAGTGCCATCCTGTTTTCAAAGTGTTCCCTTTATGGGTTCTAAAAAATAAGCAAATAGGGCTTCCCTGGTGGCGCAGTGGTTGAGAGTCCGCCTGCGGATGCAGGGGACACGGGTTCGTGCCCTGGTCCGGGAAGATCCCACATGCCGCAGAGCGGCTGGGCCCGTGAGCCATGGCTGCTGAGCCTGCGCGTCCGGAGCCTGTGCTCCGCAATGGGAGAGGCCACAGCAGTGAGAGGCCCGCGTACCGCAAAAAAAAAAAAGCAAATAAAATGAAATAAAAGAGAAAATAATTCATCTCTTCATCTTGAAATAAAACATGTGAAACCAGTATTGAGGAAACTAAAGCCAGATTTGATCCCTAGAGTGTTACTCACAGCTTTTTTCTGCCCTTCGTGACTTTCATTCTTAGTCAGCACTGACCTTCCACTGAAGTACGGGGTAGGACCAGGTTTCCACCTGCAGAGGTTGCCCACAAGGTGAGACTTGAGGGCCAGTCTCTTCTGACTGTCCTGAAATTCCCTGGGGAACCTTATCAGATGGTGGGATTTCAGGCACTAGGATCCAACCCAGAAGGAGCTGTATTTCAAGGAATACGTGGACCTTCGCAGTAGCAGGTGACTGTGCTCTCAATTGATAAGTAAGATCACTCTACTTCCACCAGGGAACCAAAAAATGAGCTATTCAGGACAGACTTTGAAAGTCATATCTTATCAAAGCAAGAGCCTTATTGACAGGCAGGCAAACCTGTTGGGCGAACTTTGCTGAGAGCAGAGCTGTTGCACTGCAATAATAATGCATATCTGTGTATGAGACTTAAAACACCAGGGACCCCATAACACCCCGACACGTGGGAGAGAGTCGCTGTTTTGAATATGCTCTTCTGGGATACTTTTAATAGAAAATATCATAGTCTCATTTATTATTATTATCATCATCATCTTCACAGATGGGCGCATTCAATATATACTGTTCCACAACTTGCTTTTTCTTTTTTCCCCTAGATGTTCTTGTGGTGGTGGTTCCACAATAAACATTGCCTTAAGGGAGTTTTTGGCCAAAGAGCAGAGAAATCCCCCTTCTGCCTACCAAGCCCCAGATAGTTTCTTAACTCAGTGTGTGAAAGTGTTCAGAACTCCAAGAAACAGTCAATACTCAGGAGGGGTGTTCAGCAATGTCCCTGTATTTCCCACGCAAGGTGACATGAAGAAAATTGCATTTTATACACACTGGCTCCTCAGCCTTCTGCAGATAACTTTTCTCCTTGAAATTTTCAAAAGTTGGAGTGGAACTTCCAGCCCCCACTCCCAACTCAACTTAGGCAAGCAGGGGGGAGGGGAGGGGACAAGAGGGTGGGCCCGAATCAGCTTGTCCACAGCTAGGTTACTACCTCCCTCCCCAAGGTAACACCCCTCCCTCTTTTAAACCCAAGGTGGTTGACAATTAGGACATCCAAGTTCAACTTTTCCTTTTTCACTTGAAGCACTGAGAGGTAAGTAAAATTCTCATGACTTAGTGGAAGACCTGAAGACTAGAGAATATCCCATGCTTTTAGTTTAATTCCTTGATACACTTTATATAAATTATCTTATATAACAAAACCTAAGCCTCGCTGTGCCATGTTCTCTGAATCACGGTTTTACCAATTCCAAACATTCGTAGACAAGGATAGCATCAACATTTGGCAAATGACCAAGAGACCCCCAGCCCTGCACCTGGGGTCCACATGTCCATTCCACATCACTACTTACAGATCTGGTTTTCTTTACATTAGCTGCATAGTATTTCATTGTATTTATTTATCCAAACCCCATTGCTAGTCATTTGGATTTTTCCCAAGCTTTTGTGATTGTAACCCAGTGCTTCGGAGAATCTCTCTTTAAATATATTTTTGTGTTATGTGAGAACATTTCTGAAAGGTATATTCTTAGAAATAGAATGGCTGGGTTAAAAGGGAGACACGTTTAAATCTTTAGGAGACTCTACCGAATTCCCTTCCAAAACTTTGCACCTCTTCACACCTCCATCTGTGGTTTGTGAGTGTGGCTGCTTCTTCCCACTTACGACACCACTGAGCCTGTTCATTGCTGTCAATCCATGAGTCACTCACTCTCGTTTGAATTATTCGATTATTAGTGACGCTAAGCATCTTCTCAGATGCTTCTTGGACCCTGAGTTTATTCTTGAGCAGCTGGTTCTTTAATTGAAAAAGAATATTCAACTTATCAAGTTATATTGTTTCCTCCAGGAAGTGCTCATTATTCTCAAGAGAATATAAGGAAGCTCTTGCTTCCCATAACGCGCAGGAGTTTCTCACTTCCTGTAAAGAAAGCAATTACTCACTTCAGTGTCAGCCAAATGCAAAGCACTCAGAGTCAGATATGAGCACTTCTCAAAGGAAACCACTTCTCCACATTTCAAGGGCCTGTGTTACAGATAGGGCTTCAGGGGTAAATTTATAGACGTCACAGATGGGAAAAAGTCATTTCACACTGAAGATACAAATTTTACACAGACACACAAAAAAAGGACCATCAGTTGTTTACCTCAAGTAAGTATTGAGCAAAGTTAAATGTACTTTAATGTATTAAATGTTAAATTTATTTAAAGTTTATTAAATAGTAAAATCTTGATTGTCCTGATGGATTGACCCCATTCACATTCATCTCAAGCTCCTCCAAGGGTCTCTTCCTCTACCTCATAGGCTGGAAAACTGAAAAGTACATTTCCCAGATCTTTCTGTGGATTTAGCTGCTGCTGGAACAAGCAAGATTAAGAAGAGCTGTGTACTTTTTAGCAGCAGCATTCCAGCATGTTGCTGTCTGGTGGTGGTGTTCTGGAACATTGATGGAGGTCCTACCCGGAACCTACCCCTCCAGCCCTTCCAATGACTTTGTAAACCTCTGATTCATTTTCTGCTAAAATTAGCTGACATAGTTTCTGTTTTCCTCCAATTGAACCCTGACTGATACAGCTCACAAATACTTATCTTGATGGAGCCATGTGAGATACGAGAAAGAAAAGTCTAGACAAATGGCAGTGCGGGCATGAATCATGCTCATTATGATTTTCCTAATAGCACTTTAATCAGATACCTCGTCCCTGTAGGAAATTTGAAAAGTACATAAAGCATGCAAAGAATGAAATAAAAACCATCTGTTATTACACAAGAATCAAATATTGATGAGAAGAAAACCTTCAGCCCCTCTGAAATGCTGGTCCTAATCATCAGCTGCTGCTGTTTATTTGAATGCAGAATGACCAGCTCAGCCAAGGGGAACCTGGGCTGATTTTGGTGCTCACATCTAATTTGAGAATGCAGAGCAGCTCCCAGCCACTTCCCAATAATAAGGGAGAAAAGTTGTGGCAGCAGAATGTGATAATAACTTATCCAATTTGTCTCCTAGTTCTAACCCATAGACCTGGCAGCAGTAGTGGGAGGCTGAGTATCTACTCTTTCCCTCTTCAATCATCCTCCCTGGACCCACACTGGCCACTCCCCATGCCTGGAGAGGGCCCTTCATATGCCTTTAGCCCAAGCTAACCTGAAGTCTGTTTGTCTACTTATTGAAACTGGGCCTCTTCTTCCCCTTTTTCATCCAAGGCCAGAGTTTCCTTCCAGAGACCTCCTTCCTCTGTGTCCAAGAGAAAATAATAATAAAAATAGCTATCACTTATTGAATACCCTAAGCTACCATGAAGTTAATCCTTATAAGAACCCTACAAAGTAGAGATTATTTTCATTTTACAGATGAGAGGCTCACAGTCAATTTCGTAACATTTCACAGTTCAGGAGAGGTGGAAGCAGGATTCAAACTCACAACAATCAGGATTCAAAGTCTGGGTTTTAACCTTTATGCTGTGTCCCACTCCTGTATCCCTAGGAAAGTGCCCCTGACCTGCTCCTCTCTTAGAGGAAACTGACACTCTACACAGGGGCTCTATTTGCTCATAAACTCTTTTTCTCTTTAGTAACACCTTTATTGGGCTCTAATTCAGATGCCATAAAGTTCACCATTTTAAAGTGTATAATTCAGCGGTTTTTAGTGTATTCATACAGTTGTGTGTCAATTGCCACTGTCTAATTCCAGAACGTTTTCATCACTCTGAAAAGAAATCCCATACCCATTAGCTGTCACTTGCCGTTTCCTCCTCCCTCCTGCCCCTGGCAGGCACCAATCTACTGTCTATTTCTATGAATTTGCCTCTTCTGGACATTTCATATAAATGGAATCATACAATAGGTAGCCTTTTGTATTTGCCTTCTTTCACTTAGCATAATGTTTTCAAGGTCATCCATGTTATAGCATGTATCAGAACTTTATTCCTTTTCATGGCCAAATAATATTCCATTGTGTGGATATGCCATGTTTGTTTATCCATTCTTCAGTTGTTTGTTTCTTTGGGTTGGGTTTTTTTGGGGGGGAGGGGCTTTATGAATAATGCTGCTATGAACATTTGTGTGTGTATATATATATTCATAAATTTTCAATTCTCTTGGTTATATGCTTAGGAATGAGATTCCTGGACCATATGGTAAATCTACTTTAGTTTTTTGAGAAAATGCTAAACTGTTTTTTCATAGCAGCTGCATATCTGCAATATATGAGGGTTCCAACTTCACATCCTCTCCAACACTTGTTATTGTCCGTCTTTTTTATTACAGCCATCCTAGTATATGTGAAGTAGTATCTCATTGTGGTTTGATTACATTTTCCTTATGATTAATGATGTTGAGCATCTTTTCATGTGCTTATTGGCCATTTTTATATCTTCTTTGGAGAAACATCTATTTAAGTCTTTTGCCCAATTTTTAATTGAGCTATTTGTCTTTTTTTTATTAGGTTGTAAGAATTCTTCCTTTATCCTGGATACAAGTCCCTTGTCAGATTCATGGTTTGGAGATGTTTTCTCCAATTTTTGTGTTGTCTTTTTAGTTTCTTGGTGGTATCCTTTGAAGCACAAAAGTTTTAAATTTTAATGAAGTCTAATTTGTCAATTTTTTTCTTTTGTTGCCTGTGCTTTTACTGTCATATTTAAGGAACTCTTACTTAATCCAAGGTAATGAAGATTTACTCCTAATTTTCTTCTGAGTATTATGGTTTGAGCTCTTATATTTATATCTTTGATACATTCTGAGTTAATTTTTGTATATGGTGTGAAGTAAGGGTACAACTTCATTCTTTTGCATGTGGATATCCAGTTCTCTCAACACCATTTGTTGAAGAGACTATTCTTTCCCCACTGAATGCTTTTGGCACCCTTATTGAAAATCAGTTGCCATAGATGTATGGGTTTATTTCAGGACTCTCAATTCTTTTATTTTATTTTTTTCAGGACTCTCAATTCTATTCCATTGATCTACATGTCTATCAGTATGCCAGTACCACACTGTTGTGATTACTGTAGCTTTGCAGTAAGTTTTGAAATCAGGAAATGTGGGTCCTCCAACTTTGTTTTTCTTTTCAAGATTGTTTTGGCTATTGGGGGGTCACTTGCAATTCCATATGACTATTAGTATCAGCGTCTCCATTTCTCTAAAAAAAAAGGTTGGAATTTTGATAGGGATTGTACTGGATCTATAGGTCAGTTTGAGGAGTTCTGCCATCTTAACAATATTAAATCTTCCCATCCATGAACATGGGATGTTTGCCCATTAAAAAAAATTCACTTTATTTATTTATTTATTTTGGCTGCAACAGATCTTAGTCGCGGCATGTAGGATCTTTTTTAGTTGTGGCATGCAGACTTCTTAGTTGCAGTATGCGGACTTCTTAGTTGCAGCATGCATGCAGGATCTAGTTCCCCGACCAGGGATCCAACCCCGGCCCCTTGCATTGGGAGTGAAGAGTCTTAACTATTGGACACCAGGGAAGTCCCTGCCCATTTATTTTGGTCTTCCTTAATTTCTTTCAACAATGCTTTGTGGTTTTCAGAGTATATCTCTAGCACTTTGTTTAAGTTTATTCCTAAATATTTTATTCTGCTTGATACTACTGTAAATAGAATTGCTTTTAAATTTCATTTTCAGATGTTCATTGTTAGTTTATAAAAATACAGTTAACTTTTGTAGATTGATCTTGTATCCTGCAACCTTGCTGAACTCATTTAATAGTTCTAATAAATTTTTTTCCCTTAAGATTTTTATATACAATATCATGTCATCTGTGAACAGATGTAGTTTTACTTCTTCCTTTTCAATCTGGATGCCTTTTTTTTTCTTGCCTAATTCCCCTGGCTAGAACCTCCTGATATTGGGGGAAAGCATCTATGATGGTAGCAGTGGGGTTTTCGTAAATGGCCTTTATCAGGTTGAAGACGTTTTCTTATAGTATTAGTTTGTTGAGTATTTTTATCATAAAAGCATTTGGACTTTGTCAACTGCTTCTTTTGTCCCTTGAGATGATCATGTGGGTTTTGTTTTTCATTTTACTAATATGGTGTATTACATTGATGATCATAAACTCTAGGTCCATGGTTTGAGAGAATACTAGGACCATATTCAAATACTAGGCCTCTAATCCCTAGCAGGAGGACACTGTACACAATGGGATCAGTGATTATTACTGAGAATGTTCTTGCCACCCAGTTAAATCTCTTGAGCTCCAATGCAATAATTCCCTCTGTTTCATCCCAAAGGGCATCCCTTTTCTGCTTGAAAACCTCTAATGATGGGGAACTTACCTCCTAGGAAAGAGAAAAGAATCAGGCTTGGGAGTGAACTTGAAAGGTTCCGAGCAATTGTTTGACTGAAAATTATACCTTCTCCTCAAAATATAGTCAGATTCTTTTTATTTGCCTAAGACAGAACCCCAGCTCAAACCATTTTAAATGAGAGATTTATTAAAAAGCTATTGAGTTTTTCAAAGAATTGAAGGGAGATCCACAGGGATTCGGACAGCTCAGAAATCCCACCAATTGGACGTGAGAGACCAACCCCTGTTGGGACCCCACATCACCTTCCTGCTTCCCTGGCGTCCCCTCGTGGCAGAGGACATGGCCACCACCAGCATGGGGATAACTTCCTTGCCAGCTCCAATTAGAAAAATCCCAGGGAAGACCTCTGATTGGCCTGTCCTGGGTCATGTGCCTTCTCTGGACCAATCACTGTGGTCAGGGGAATGAGCTTCTCTCAGTGGCCCTGCCTAGGTTACAGAGCCCTCCTCAACTGCCAGGACCAGGAGACTGTGATGGAGTAGGAGAGGATCCGCTTCCATAGGCAAAATCAATTATTATCAGGAGGATGGCAAGAGGGGTGCTGAGCTGATACCTGTATTACCTCACTGACAATCTCTTTTAGGGGTTAGGCATTGAAGATTCATGTTTCAAGTTTAGATATGTTACTGAGGGAAATTTGAGGGACTCCATCATCTCCATTAAAACATCATCACAGGGGCTTCCCTGGTGGTGCAGTGGTTGCGCGTCCGCCTGCCGATGCAGGGGAACCGGGTTCGCGCCCCGGTCTGGGAGGATCCCACATGCCGCGGAGCGGCTGGGCCCGTGAGCCATGGCC